>NC_064638.1:797159198-797462948 GCF_023864345.2 Schistocerca serialis cubense
TACTGATCGCATTTTCACCTACATTGAGCAACTCTTCAAAATATTGCCTCCATCTGTCCAAGGCATCCACAGAATTCACCAGCAGTTTTCCTGACCTGTCCAAAACACTTGACATTTCCTTCTTACCTCCCTTTTGAAGAGTGCTAATTACACTCCAGAATGGTTTTCCAGCAGCTTGACCCATAGTCTCCAACCTGTTTCCAAAGTCTTCCCAAGATTTCTTCTTGGATGCTGCAATTATCTGTTTGGCTTTGTTTCTTTCTTCAACATAACTTTCTCTGTCTACCTGAGTTCTAGTATGTAGCCATTTTTGATACGCCTTCTTTTTCCTTTTACAGGCTGCCTTGACTGTGTCATTCCACCAAGCTGTTTGCTTCATCCTACTTTTACACACTACTGTTCCAAGACATTCTTTAGCCACTTCTAGTACTGTGTCCCTGTACCTTGTCCATTCCTTTTCCAATGACTGTAATTGACTACATTCAACTAACTGGTACCTTTCTGAGATCGCTGTTATGTACTTGTGCCTGATTTCCTTATCCTGAAGTTTCTCCACTCTTATCCTCCTACATATGGACCTGACCTCTTTCACTTTCGGCCTCACAATCCCAATTTCACTGCAGATTAAATAATGATCAGTGTCATCAAGGAATCCCCTGAATACATGTGTGTCCCTCACAGCCTTCCTGAATTCCTGATATGTTATTATATAGCCAATGACAGATCTGGTTCCCCCGCCTTCCCAAGTATACCGGTGAATGTTCTTATGTTTAAAAAAGGAGTTTGTGATTACTAATCCCATACTGGCACAGAATCCCAATAGTTGTTGCCCGTTCCTGTTGGCCTCCATATCCTCTCCAAATTTACCCATAACCTTTTCATACCCTTCTGTTCGATTTCCAATCCTGACGTTAAAATCACCCATGAGCAGAACACTGTCCTTGTCCTTTACTCTAACAACTACATCACTGAGTGCCTCATAAAAACTATCCATCTTATCTTGATCTGTCCCTTCACAATGTGAATATACTGACACAATCCTAATTTCCTTGCTAGACACTGTCAAATCTATCCACATCAGTCATTCGTTTACATACCTTATTGCAACTATGCTGGGTTCCATTTCTTTCCTGATGTAAAGCCCTATTCCTGTTTTGACTCCTGACAGGTAGACCTTGTATTCTCCCACTTCCTCTTCTTTCTCACCCCTTACCCGAATGTCACTAACAGCTAAAATGTCCAGCCCCATCTTACTTGCAGCCTCTGCCAGCTCTACCTTCTTCCCAGAGTAGCCCCCATTGATATTAATAGCTCCCCATCTCATTACCATTTGTTTGCCAAGTCGTATCTTAGGAGTCCCTGGTTTGTCAGTTAGAGATGGGACTCTGTCACCTCCAAAGGTCCAAGGCATTTTGCTCTGATTGTTGCCAGCATCATATAACTTTTGTTTGATTACAAAAACCCTTTAGTATTGAAATTTGTGCAACACGGTCTAAAAGGCCATTCACCCTTTTACTAAGGGTATGCCCATCTAGTAATGAAGGATGAACAAAAATATTGTCTATGGCTGTGCTCCTGTTGCACATTGGTTGGGAAAAACAGTCTGTATCAGATCATATGATTTTAGAAGATCTTCTACAAAATTAATATTGAAGTCAGCACATATAACTAATTTTTGGTACTTCCTATAAAGTGAAACAAGAACCCTCCCTAGCTTGAGCAGAAATGCTCTGAAGTCAGAGTTAGAGTACCTATAAACAACAGTTAGAAGTTTAATTTCACTAATTTCAAGCTGCCCCTGCACAGCATTCATACACCTGTTCAGTGCAGTGCTGTGATATGTCTACGGATTCAAATGGAGTACTGTTTTTTATGTACATGGCAACTCCCCCACTCCACAGAGAACTCCTTGAAAAACAGCCGCCTAATATGTATTATGATAAAGGAAGCCTCTGAATTGTTAAATTATTTAAGAGGTACTTTGACGTACCAATAATGTCAGAGTCAACATCTATAAGCAGTTCACTAACTTCATTCCTGATACCTCTAATATTTTGATAAAATATGTTAATTCCTTCACTACTTGGACACCTGACCTCCTTTGAAGGTGATTACTTTTTTTAGAGGGACTTCCTTCTAGAGGGGATACCTATCAGCTGACTTCAGTCTAAAAAAAGGTGCAGGTCTAACACCAATTTCTACACAAATTTTCCCATGAGTGATACCTCCACCCACTACACTGTCACCTACAAGCTTTGCCAGCCTCCCAGTCCCATGCATATTGAGGTGCAGGCCATGCCTAGTGAAACCTGTCAATTGATGGACTCAACTGGCACCAATGCAATGTGAGCCATGCCCTCTGCCATCAGCACCTTCTCCAGCCCCATGTTAAAAACCCTAACAGCAGCATTAAGGCGAAGCTGATCACGATGCTGAAACAGTTGCATGAAGTGCACATTAGTGCCACCAGTTTGAGTAGCTATCTTTACCAGGTCACCACCTACATCATATTTCCCATCCCTATCAAGATTATTCCCAGCTCCATCCACAGGCACTACCTGATCCTCTATCATAAAATTCCTACGTAACTCCCTTACGGTGCCAGTCACCTGAGCCAACTCTGCCCAATGCTTCACAATGCTGATGACGTGGTACTCACTCCCCTATTGGCAAACAGCAGATGCAAAGTAACTGCTGGCCCACACCTCTTCCATGCAAACTACCTAGCAACAGAACCTTCTTCTTTCTGTTAGAATTTGCAATTGGCTTATAGTTTTTAAGTGCTAAGGACTGCTGCATGTTTCCTACACCTACAGCTACAAGAGGCTCCTCCTTTTTGTCAGGATGTGAGAAATGAAATTGATGTACTGTACAGACAGGTTTTATGTGGTGAAGTGTATCCTGCTTTAGATGAGTTGAGGGAGTTGAAATGGGTAGGCATACCTATAGAGAGGCTGTACTATGCCTGAGGGCTGGTGTATTCAAGAAAGGAATGGCCTGTGCAGCATTTTGTGTGGAGGGGTCTTGGGATAGGTGTACCCAATAGAGGGGACTAGTCCTTTCGTTAGGCGAATCCACAGAGGGATTAACTAAGCCATTTTTGGTAGGGAATATAAAGGGACACTTTCATCTGAAAGGAAGATTGGTTTTACAGTATCCACCCAAAAAAAGGGTTGAACTCATTTATTAAGGTGGGAGAAGATGTGCTGAGCGGCAGCAACTGGTTTCTTTGTTGAAGAGGTATCCAAACTAGTTAGGAGCAAACAAATTTACCCAGGAACCAAAGTGTGGTAATCTGCATTCAGTGTATGTTGACGTTTTCAAACCTGAGATTTGGATGGTTAAGAATGAAATTAAGTATACTGCTGATGTTAAACCACTGCTGTTACTTAACACTGTATTTCTGTTTAAATGAAGAAAACACATGCCATGCTCTTATAAGTTAAAAGCACAATTAATGTTATGGAGTGTGTTATGACGGAGCGTGACCACCATGGTGGGCTTCATTACAAGAGATATCTTCAACACTAACTCTTTGAGACCAAATAAATAATCATGCACAAAAATTTAAAGAAAATATTCCATATATTTGTTACATTAAATGGAAAACAAATTGTAATGTGATATCTGATAGGTTACATTCAATTGTAAAGTGTGCATTACAGAAGTTTGCATGATATACACTCCTGGAAATTGAAATAAGAACACCGTGAATTCATTGTCCCAGGAAGGGGAAACTTTATTGACACATTCCTGGGGTCAGATACATCACATGATCACACTGACAGAACCACAGGCACATAGACACAGGCAACAGAGCATGCACAATGTCGTCACTAGTACAGTGTATATCCACCTTTCGCAGCAATGCAGGCTGCTATTCTCCCATGGAGACGATTGTAGAGATGCTGGATGTAGTCCTGTGGAACGGCTTGCCATGCCATTTCCACCTGGCGCCTCAGTTGGACCAGCGTTCGTGCTGGATGTGCAGACCGCGTGAGACGACGCTTCATCCAGTCCCAAACATGCTCAATGGGGGACAGATCCGGAGATCTTGCTGGCCAGGGTAGTTGACTTACACCTTCTAGAGCACGTTGGGTGGCATGGGATACATGCGGACGTGCATTGTCCTGTTGGAACAGCAAGTTCCCTTGCCGGTCTAGGAATGGTAGAACGATGGGTTCGATGATGGTTTGGATGTACCTTGCACTATTCAGTGTCCCCTCGATGATCACCAGTGGTGTACGGCCAGTGTAGGAGATCGCTCCCCACACCATGATGCCGGGTGTTGGCCCTGTGTGCCTCAGTCGTATGCAGTCCTGATTGTGGCGCTCACCTGCACGGCGCCAAACACGCATACGACCATCATTGGCACCAAGGCAGAAGCGACTCTCATCGCTGAAGATGACACATCTCCATTCGTCCCTCCATTCACGCCTGTCGCGACACCACTGGAGGCGGGCTGCACGATGTTGGGGCGTGAGCGGAAGACGGCCTAACGGTGTGCGGGACCGTAGCCCAGCTTCATGGAGACGGTTGCGAATGGTCCTCGCCGATACCCCAGGAGCAACAGTGTCCCTAATTTGCTGGGAAGTGGCGGTGCGGTCCCCTACGGCACTGCGTAGGATCCTACGGTCTTGGCGTGCATCCGTGTGTCGCTGCGGTCCGGTCCCAGGTCGACGGGCACGTGCACCTTCCGCCGACCACTGGCGACAACATCGATGTACTGTGGAGACCTCACGCCCCACGTATTGAGCAATTCGGCGGTACGTCCACCCGGCCTCCCGCATGCCCACTATATGCCCTCGCTCAAAGTCCGTCAACTGCACATACGGTTCACGTCCACGCTGTCGCGGCATGCTACCAGTTTTAAAGACTGCGATGGAGCTCCGTATGCCATGGCAAACTGGCTGACACTGACGGCGGCGGTGCACAAATGCTGCGCAGCTAGCGCCATTCGACGGCCAACACCGCAGTTCCTGGTCTGTCCGCTGTGCCGTGCGTGTGATCATTGCTTGTACAGCCCTCTCGCAGTGTCCGGAGCAAGTATGGTGGGTCTGACACACCGGTGTCAATGTGTTCTTTTTTCCATTTCCAGGAGTGTATTTCATCACAGTGGGGGAATCTGTAGTGTAACACAGGTTACTTGTGAGAATAACATGTGTTCCACTGGGGACACTCGCACTGTTGAAAGATGGCCATATGTCTTATAAATTTCGTATACAAGGTGTACAACTTTGCTTCTGCCATTTTTTCCCCTACATTTGAGGCTTTAATGAAACAAATTGGATACACATGTATCACTCAAAGTATTTTCCATTGCTGGCCACTACTTTCTCCCATCTTTTGGGCAGTGTACGAATCCCTTGTCAAAAAAATTGTTCATCTTTTGAAGCGAACCACGAATTGATCCAATTTGTGACTTCTTCATGAGATCAGAAGTGTTGGTCAGCCAGGCCATGCACCATTGATCTAAAAAGGTTGTAGTCAGAGGGAGGAATGCCTGGAGAATACAGTGAGTGGGTTAGGACTTCCCATTTTAACATTTTCAAGTACATTTTGACCTCTTTTGCAATGTGGGGTTGAGTGTTGTCATGCTGCAAAATCACTTTATCATGCCTCTCGCTCTATTGCAGCCATTTGTCTTTTAATGCTGGGGTCAAATGCATTAATTGCATTTGATAATGAAGACCTGTGATTGTTTCACTTGGTTTTAACACCTCATAGTACATGACGCTGAGCTGGTCCCACCAAATGCAGAGCGGTGAATATTCGGTTTGGCCATCGAAGAGGAAGCATGGCCGGGATATTCCCATGATTTTTTGTATTTAGGGTTATACTAATGAACCCATTTTTCACCCCTGATCACAATGCGATGCAGAAATCCCTTCCATTTTTGCCTCTGAAGCAACTGTTCACAAACACACAAACGCCGTTCAACGTCTCTTGGTTTCATCTCATATGGACCCAATTTCCTTTTTTCTGAATCATGCCCATAACCTTGAGACATTTTGAAATGGCTTACTGTGTCACTCCCACTAATCATGCTGATTCTTCTTGAGTCTGATGCAAGTCTTCACTCAGCAATGTCTCTAACTCTGTGTTTTTGAAAACATTCTCTCTTCCACCACTATGCCGGTATAAGACGTTAATATCACTGTTCTTGAAGCATTGAAACCACTCACGACACATTCTTTCACTAATAGCGTCCTTACCATATGTACTTGAGAGCATCCAATGAGATTCAGATGCTGTTTTCTTCATATTGAAACAAAACAGTAACATGTCCTGCAAATGATGAGAATTAGGCTCATAAACTGACATTTTCAATCAAGAACAACTTTATGATGCAGACACAAATTGACTAATGTTTGAATGAGGTTATGTTGACCAAAGTCCAAGCTAACTGCCTGATGTCTGCAATCTGTTTCTTTTGATAGTTACTTACTGTTGTTGCCACCTATTGGCAAACAACAGACACAAAGTCATACACCTTGCATAATGGGAACAATCCACTGCGTGCACCCTGATCTGTGACCTGTCCTGATGATGCATATGCAGTGATGTAACATAGCAGTGGAGAGGTGCAGTGTGGTGACAGCAGTAGCACTTGCTGGATTCGGGTGTTTATGCCTTGGTGATGCCCCTTGAAAGTGTGATGAACACCTCAGAGAAAATGCACATACTAGCATGTAAACACTCAAGAGAAATGAAGATTCTAAATCTTATGTCATGTTCAATGTGGTTGGACATACTGATCAATATGTTCAAGTCTATGAGTTCCTGATGTCTGGATCTGTCTTCACAATTGATGTAAACAGTTAGAACAATACAGAAGACTGTTGTTGAAGATGTGTTTATCATTCAGTAGTTCAAAGTAGTGAGACACTTTCTTACTGCATCTCCTTGCATGGATATGAAGTCAAGAGGAATGAGTTTGTGCCTGGCCATGATATGGAGTAGCCAGACCATGAGAAAAAAACTAAAGGGTGATCATACTGGAAGAAGAACAATCAAAGGTAATTCAGTCTACATCACAATGACAGATCCATCATGCATTGTTCCCTGCTTGTGTTGTTACAGCTAGGTTGTCTCTCTCTCTCTCTCTCTCTCTCTCTCTCTCTCTCTCTCTCTCTCTCACACACACACACACACACACACACAAACACACACACACATGAGGAAAAGCTGCAGGTTGGGGGATAATAATGTCTAGGCAGTGTTGATTTTATGAGAGAAGACGGCTGCCACCACCACCTCACCATCAGAAATCTCTACACAGTTGTCCCGCATCAACTCACTGGTAAAGAGCCTTCGAACAGTGGTCCCACCATTCCAGACATATGACAAACAAGCAGAGTCATGGACCAAGTATGTCCCCTGCCTTGAACAGCACTTCATCGCCCATGGAATCTCAACTGATATCCAGCAGCAGCACCAGCACAGTTTTTTTTTTTTTTTTTTTGTGTGTGTGTGTGTGTGTGTGTGTGTGTGTGTGTGTGTGTGTGTGTGTGTGTGTGTGTGTGTGTGTGTACGCTGGAGCAGAAAGCTATCATCTCCTGTACTAGCTCAGTCTTTGGGGTTCAGCCTCATGCTTTGCCTTATGTATGTCCTTCTCCTGTACTAGCTCAGTCTTTGGGGTTCAGCCTCATGCTTTGCCTTATGTATGTCCTGTTTGTTGGACTATTTTGATGCTGAACTCTCGTGCACATGACAGCCACCTGTCACAATCTTTTAGCTGCCACAAACAAAATGACAATCACACAAGGAGCAGATAGCCTGTTTACAGGGCCTTTCTAGGGATTGCCATTTTCAGTGTCCTAATCCTCAGTGCAGACATTCTCATGCAGAATCACTGGTTAGGGATTTGATTCTGTTCCACTCTCCAGATGAAGAACTCTGGAATGACCTCTTAAAGTTAAATGACCCATCTTTAGCTAGATGCCTTCCCATCATCTGAGCTTTTGAACGGCCCATCGCAATTGTTTTTCAAATTGATATTGGACCTCCAACCACTATTGTTGATTGAGAGACGTATTGCCACCTGAGCTCTGCTACATTACATCCTTTTTCTAAGCAACTGAAAAGCTATAGCACTGACACACTGAGGTCAAGGCTCAGTTCAGCACTCGGGATCAGTACCAAGCAGTGTTCCTGTCAGCCTTAATCCTCATAGGTGATGTGATAGGGGCTATCAGCATTTTGGGTTTGGATCTATTCCATACCCTTGGTTTTGAAGTCCATGTTTCAGTGTATCACAACTAATGATTCATGCAAAATTTCTACCTGTGGGACACTTGTTCAAAATATGTCTTCATTTCCTCACATCAATCAGCCAACGTCACTGACTTGGAAGGAAACATCTCTTTGCTGCCTACATTGACACTCAGGAATGTTCCTTTCTGCACTGCATGACAAGCTTTGTCTCAAGCTGCAACACCTACAGGATGGAGGAATTGTGACACTCATTAAAACCAGATAGTGAGCCACACCTATTGTGATAACTGAAAAACTGAATGGATCATTGAGGATTTGTGGGGATTTTAAGTCAGCTATCAATTCGCAGTCCTTCATTGAAGCTTACACTAACCCTGAAGTGGAGGATATGGTGAGCCAGAAGCAAAGTTTTAGCAAAAACTGACCTATTGGATACTTGAAACTCCCCTTGGATAAAGCCTCCAAAAGCATCCTGATCATCAGTGCATCACTTGGTATTCTTTCTTTCTTTGTTTTCTTTGTATAATTACCAGTCATTTGACATTGTAAGCACCAGCTGCCATATTCCAATGCTATTTGGTACATATCATGCAAAATGTTCCAGGGACAGAAAATAATTTTGATGTCGCTGTCACAGGAAAAAATGCACAGTATCTATCAGCTAATTTGGAATCCTTGTTCAGTGAAGTCCTGTGGGCTAATTTTCAGTGCAAAAAGGAAAAAAATGCTGTTTCTTCACATCACAAGTGGAAAATGTGAGACATGTTTTCAACACATCTGTGATATTCCCTGCTCTACATCATATAGGATCATACAAAACCTAATGACCTTCAGAGATGCCAAACAACTCAATTCTGTTTTGGGTCAACTGAAGTATTACAGAAAATTCATTCCTCACGTGGAAGCTATTGATGAACTACTACATCAGCTCCTTCACAAGAATGTTAGGTGGTAATGGTCCTCCACTTGTTTGCAAGACCTCAAACAGGCGCTACTCCACCCAAAATGTCACATGGCATATGACACTTCCAAGCTCCTGATAATGGCAGCAGATTCTTGTGACTACAGCTTGGGAGCCATTCTTTCTCGCAAAGTTGATGGAGTTGAAAACCTGACTGTATTTATTTCCATGGTATTAATGCAGCCACATTGAAATTACAGTCCAAACAAAAGAAAGCCTTAGCTCTCTTTTTCCATTAAAGGAAGTTCACAATTATATCTGTGTGTAGTGATTTAACCTGTTAACAAATCATAAGGCTCTGTTATCACTGTTCAATGACCGTCCTAATATTCTGACCATGCACAGATGGGTACTGTTCCTCCCATTGTATCACTACGATATCCATTACTAGCCTACAGCACAACAAGCCAATGCAGAAATCCTATCATGCCTCCCAGTGTGACAAGAACCTGAGTTTGATGCAGGTCCTGAAGTCTCCTTTCATCGTGACACAGAAGCTGAGGTAGTAGTGGTCAGTTGACACATGACACTGCAGTCATCACCTGCTAGTCATCAGAGAATTTGATCCTCTGAGAAGTTGTGCAATTGGTGCAGTAGAGTTGGCCATTGGATTGCAGGACTCTTGAACATATGAACGTTCAGGCTTATTGGTGCTCACAGTAGTATCCACTTACTTGAAGCAGATAATAGCCACCCCACTGTTCATTATGTAAGCACTTCAGTGCCATGTCTTGACATCACTTCATGAAAGTCATTGGGGTATGGTCCTCACCAAATAGATGGCCTGCAAAAATGCCTTCTGGAGGGCTGTTGACAAAGATATAGAACACGCAGTTGCATGCCATGTCAAAGTAACATTCAGCAACAGCCTGTCAATGTTTTACTTTGCCTAATGTCACAATTCTATGGGCTCACATTTGTCTAGCATTCACAGTGCTCTAACTGGGATACTCTTGGTTGATCAAGATAGATGCCAGTAACAGGTTTCTGTGTGTTTCACAGGTGCACAGATGCATCCCACTTTTTTCCACTGAATGTATTCAGCCTGGCTGAAGAATTTTGTGATTGGCTACATCAGTCCCAACTTTCTATCACCCCCTCCCGCCTCCACTCCACCCCCCACACCAGCATACATGCCATCAATGCCATGCCATTCAGGATGCAATTTGTGCAGTAGTTTTTTCTCAGGTGTTGCCAACAGTTAGTACCAACTCATGTCACACAGCAGTGATTGAACTCCAACTGTATAATAGCCCCCACTGCTGAAAACTTATTAACCAGATGTGCCCTTGCAGGATGTTAGCTGCCCAGACAGAAGAATTCCCACAATTTTCTGTTCCAGAGTTGTTCCCCTCAGTGTTGAGGGGCATCAACAATGACTGTCACTTGTCTCAGCTGCAAGACCAGTAGGCCACATCATCCAGGGACACCAGGCATTTGGCAGGCCAGGCGCCTACTCCCACAGATGTTGACAGCAGTCTCCCACATTCTCCATTTTCCCAGCACACTGACAGTGGCACCATAACCTTCTGGAACACTGAGCTGTGTTGTCATCTCATTTCTTAGGGAGGGAAGGATGCTATGTTGGGGCCATAGCCTTCCAGCTTAACTGTGTTGCACCACAGGTGGCCTATGCCAAAATTCGCAGAGGCTACAAAGGTGAACACCACCTCTGCAATTCTGAGCACACACCTCACCAACGGGTGGCTGTGGCATCATTCCAGGAGGGCGCAGTCAATGCAGACCTACCCGCTTCTGCAGTATCACATGTTCAAAATTAAGTCTGCATCTACATCTACATTTATACTCTGCAAGCCACCCAACGGTGTGTGGCGGAGGGCACTTTACGTGCCACAGTCATTACCTCCCTTTCCTGTTCCAGTCGCGTGTGGTTCGCGGGAAGAACGACTGTCTGAAAGCCTCCGTGCGCACTCTAATCTCTCTAATTTTACATTCGTGCTCACACCTGGCACCTTAACAGTATTTGGGCTGGTGTGTTGCTATGGCTAATCAGTTCTCCATGGATGAGCTCCCTGAGCTTTATACTGACTGCTGTCATGGTTTCTCAATCAGAAGCTCTCCTGGAATCCTCTTGCAACCTGTTATCTACATGCCTGGGACCTTTGCCTCCAATGCTACATGAAGCCACCAGCAGTAGCCTAGAACTATGACAAGACTCGACCTACAGTATGGACCTCTAAAACTTCGGTATTTTGGCATGATACAATGTTTGTAGGGGTAATGCAGGAGTAGGTTTAATAATGAATAGGAAAATAGGAACGCGGGTAAGCTACTACAAACAGCTTAGTGAACGCATTATTGTGGCCAAGATAGATATGAAGCCCACACCTACTACAGTAGTACAAGTTTATATGCCAACTAGCTCCGCAGATGACGAAGAAATTGAAGAAATGTATGATGAAATAAAAGAAATTATTCAGATAGTGAAGGGAGACGAAAATTTAATAGTCATGGGTGACTGGAATTCAAGTGTAGGAAAAGGGAGAGAAGGAAACGTAGTAGGTGAATATGGATTGGGGGTAAGAAATGAAAGAGGAAGCCGCCTGGTAGAATTTTGCATGGAGCACAACTTAATCATAGCTAACACTTGGTTTAAGAATCATGATAGAAGGTTGTATACATGGAAGAACCCTGGAGATACTAAAAGGTATCAGATAGATTATATAATGGTAAGACAGAGATTTAGGAACCAGGTTTTAAATTGTAAGACATTTCCAGGGGCAGATGTGGACTCTGACCACAATCTATTGGTTATGACCTGTAGATTAAAACTGAAGAAACTGCAAAAAGGTGGGAATTTAAGGAGATGGGACCTGGATAAACTGAAAGAACCAGAGGTTGTACAGAGTTTCAGGGAGAGCATAAGGGAACAATTGACAGGAATGGGGGAAAGAAATACAGTAGAAGAAGAATGGGTAGCTTTGAGGGACGAAGTAGTGAAGGCAGCAGAGGATCAAGTAGGTAAAAAGATGAGGGCCAGTAGAAATCCTTGGGTAACAGCAGAAATATTGAGTTTAATTGATGAAAGGAGAAAATATAAAAATGCAGTGAATGAAGCAGGCAAAAAGGAATACAAACGTCTCAAAAATGAGATCGACAGGAAGTGCAAAATGGCTAAGCAGGGATGGCTAGAGGACAAATGTAAGGATGTAGAGGCTTATCTCACTAGGGGTAAGATAGATACTGCCTACAGGAAAATTAAAGAGACCTTTGGAGATAAGAGAACCACTTGTATGAACATCAAGAGCTCAGATGGAAACCCAGTTCTAAGCAAAGAAGGGAAAGCAGAAAGGTGGAAGGAGTATATAGAGGGTCTATACAAGGGCGATGTACTTGAGGACAATATTATGGAAATGGAAGAGGATGTAGATGAAGATGAAATGGGAGATACGATACTGTGTGAAGAGTTTGACAGAGCACTGAAAGACCTGAGTCGAAATAAGGCCCCCGGAGTAGACAACATTCCATGGGAACTACTGACGGCCTTGGGAGAGCCAGTCCTGACAAAACTCTACCATCTGGTCAGCAAGATGTATGAAACAGGCGAAATACCCTCCGACTTCAAGAAGAATATAATAATTCCAATCCCAAAGAAAGCAGGTGTTGACAGATGTGAGAATTACCGAACAATCAGTTTAATAAGCCACAGCTGCAAAATACTAACACAAATTCTTTACAGACGAATGGAAAAACTAGTAGAAGCCAACCTCGGGGAAGATCAGTTTGGATTCCGTAGAAATACTGGAACACGTGAGGCAATACTGACCTTACGACTTATCTTAGAAGAAGGATTAAGGAAAGGCAAACCTACATTTCTAGCATTTGTAGACTTAGAGAAAGCTTTTGACAATGTTGACTGGAATACTCTCTTTCATATTCTAAAGGTGGCAGGGGTAAAATACAGGGAGTGAAAGGCTATTTACAATTTGTACAGAAACCAGATGGCAGTTATAAGAGTCGAGGGACATGAAAAGGAAGCAGTGGTTGGGAAGGGAGTAAGACAGGGTTGTAGCCCCTCCCCGATGTTATTCATTCTGTATATTGAGCAAGCAGTAAAGGAAAGAAAAGAAAAATTCGGAGTAGGTATTAAAATCCATGTAGAAGAAATAACAACTTTGAGGTTCGCCGATGACATTGTAATTCTGTCAGAGACAGCAAAGGACTTGGAAGAGCAGTTGAACGGAATGGATGGTGTCTTGAAGGGAGGATATAAGATGAACATCAACAAAAGCAAAACGAGGATAATGGAATGTAGTCGAATTAAGTCGGGTGATGCTGAGGGAATTAGATTAGGAAATGAGACACTTAAAGTAGTAAAGGAGTTTTGCTATTTGGGGAGCAAAATAACTGATGATGGTCGAAGTAGAGAGGATATAAAATGTAGACTGGCAATGGCAAGGAAAGCGTTTCTGAAGAAGAGAAATTTGTTAACATCGAGCATAGATTTAAGTGTCAGGAAGTCTTTTCTGAAAGTATTTGTGTGGAGTGTAGCCATGTATGGAAGTGAAACATGGGCGATAAATAGTTTGGACAAGAAGAGAATAGAAGCTTTCGAAATGTGGTGCTACAGAAGAATGCTGAAGATTAGATGGGTAGATCACATAACTAATGAGGAGGTACTGAATAGGATTGGGGAGAAGAGGAGTTTGTGGCACAACTTGACCAGAAGAAGGGATTGGTTGGTAGGACATGTTCTGAGGCATCAAGGGATCACCAATTTAGTATTGGAGGGCAGCGTGGAGGGTAAAAATCGTAGGGGGAGACAAAGAGATGCATATACTAAGCAGATTCAGAAGGCTGTAGGTTGCAGTAGGTACTGGGAGATGAAGAAGCTTGCACAGGATAGAGTAGCATGGAGAGCTGCATCAAACCATTCTCAGGACTGAAGACCACAACAACAACAATGTTTGTGTGTTTACAATCAGTTCCTCATGAACCACTATTTTGACTCTAGTAATGCGATTCAGTTTTGAGTGATGGCCAGTCTACTGGGCTGAGGTATCTTACCCACTTCACAGACAGAGATTTAATTTTGAACTACTTCTTGTGTTGTATCATTATGCTCTGAAGAAGGAGAATGGAAGTTTTATGTTCATGTCAATAAATTTGCTTTTCACTGTCTACCTGGGCTTTAGTTTCTCAGTGTTGGAACCCAGTATGGGCCACTTCACCAACATCCCTGCTACAAGATTTCATATGTGTAACAAAACAGTCTGGTCAAATGTCAAACTTTAATAAATGTATATAACTCAATTGAATAATTAAACCTTGCAGTTTAGAGATACTTAAAGAGGGAGTCACTTACAAGAAAAGAATACTCTTATACCACAAATCAATCAGCTAGCTAGTTAGACCTTATTTAAATGTAATATTCCTTAATTAACAATATGAAAACAAGTAAGCATCACACATCTTTTTTCTGAACATTCACTATGTCATACTTTAATCAGTCATGATAAATGGCTAATGTATAATAAAAGGAGGATGTGGCATTTTAACATTAGTCATTTGCAACATGACCAACTTCAGTTTGACTTTCACATCTTCTAAAACATATGCCAGGTATAATGCCGAAGATTTCCAATCATACCAAAAGGTGGACATCACTTGCAAAATCAGAAATAATTAATTTTACGATTAATACATGGCAACTAGATATGTAAATTCTACACACAAATACTACTTTCTATTTCTGAAATAGCTGTCTGAAGATATGGAACATCAATCCAAAACCTCTTGCAGATACAAAAATACAAAGAAAAGCTTGTGTGCAAATCACAGCATATTGAGGTGGACACAAAATGAGAGCAAGTGACAATGCAATAAATTTTTACCAGAAAGTTTCAAAATTCCATCTTATTGGAGAGGTGAAGTGGGTAACACAGAAACTAATTAAAATGATGACATAAGAACCAGTGGGATTACTCATATCAGTCAGAGCAATATTACATGGCACAATTATGATTCATTTCATGAACCTACTTGAGAGTTTTTATCAGAAATGTTCAATATTCCATGTTGGAGAGGCAGTGTTGGCAACACAAAAACTAATTAAGATGATTAAATATGAGTTTGTGGGACTACCCATACCAATCAAAACACCATTAAATGGCACAGTTATGATATTTTTCAAGAATATACATGAGAACTTCAACATTGGTTGAGCACAGCCTATGAATGCACCTCTCTCAGATGTACAACACTATATGAGGATTTACTCGAGAAGACACAGAATTTATAGTAAAAACCGCATTGAAGAGCAAATTACCAGGCCCAGTTGGCTTGCAAACCAAATTTTACAACATATTTGGGCCAATAATGAACATAAAATTGATCCAAATCTGTAATGAATTATGTCAAATACATTTACAGAGAGCACAACAACCTTAATACTGAGCCTATCTGACTTCAAATTGTGCTAGGGGACCTAGAAATGGAGACTGGAAGAATGGATGTTGTGTAACTACTTTTGTTGTGTAACGGTTTCTGTTGTGTGTGACTGAATGTAAATCCCCAAGTATCATATGGAGGTCAGTTCTGATCTCTTACAACAAGCATTAAGTTGGCGACTATATGCAAAAAAGATAATAAATAAATAAAATAAATAAATAAACTGCCTAAATAAATGATAAGATTGTATTGTGAAGTTTGTTATTTCTTGCGTAATTGTATTTGAATAGGATGGTAGAAGGATCAGCACCCTAACATCTGTGTTGGAGATGTATCTGCCATTTGAAAAGCTTTGTTTGGAAGAATCTGAAAGTGTGGAAGGTTGGTGTCCGACACTACAGATCACATTTCCAGCTCACACAAAACAACCAAAAGTAACCATTGGCACCAGAGTAAGTTGTGGCTACCCCCTGGCCTTTGAGCAGAAGGTATAGGCAGAATAGGAGTGTGAGATCTTTGTATCTTTAACTATGTTATTTCTCCAACCAAGATTTGTATCAATTTCTAAATATTTTACAGTATTATGATGGTTATTTGTGCCATCAATGGAGGAACTGTAGTCAGAAAGGCACTTGATCATGAAATACAGCCTTGACTGCCTTTTAGTTGCATTTGGTGATTGACATCCTCATACTCTTTGTTTCAAGTTAAGGTCAAATGCTACCATTACACAGTTCACAATGTGTCACAGTGCTTGGAGTTCATGTTATAAGATAGTTGTGATGGGAAACAGAGAGATGATGAGGGAATAGGTCAAGAATGATCTTTTGGTTACATTGACTTAAGTGTCCACCCCGATAGCTGAGTGGTCAGCGTGACGGATTGCCATCCTACGGGCCCGGGTTCAATTCCCAGCTGGGTTGGAGATTTTCTCTCCTCAGGGACAGGGTGTTGTGTTGTCTTCATCATTTCATCCCCATCCGGCGCACAGGTCATCCACTGTGGCGTCGAATGTAATAAGCCCTGCACCCAGGTGACTGGACCTGCCCTGCAAGGAGCCTCCCGGCCAATGACGTCAAATGTTCATTTCATTTCCATTGACTTAAGTTTACTTGTATACCAGCAGCCTCAACTGATTGCTTTGATGACAGGCCCATAGTGCAAAAGCACCTATAGCACCTCCTGTTTTTGACTAGTATGGCAACACTGCGATGGGGATTAGGCAGAGTTCCAAAGACAACGGCAAGAGGTCTCTGAGATAATAGTTGGTGCCAGGGGCATGCGCTTGCCACCTATAGTATTCAAGGCAGATAGGTGCTATATTTTGTGGAATAGAAAGCTCTTTGCAGGAATGAACTGACACATTTTGTAGGTGCTTGTCAAGTGGTCTCCAGCACACTTGATGCGTCAATTGAAATGAAAGCAGTGCTGGGCACCATGGAAGAGTTGCTGGCACTGACAGCAATGAACAAGACCCTCAGACCTCTGAAGCTTTTCTATCATGACCATGCAATATGGAAACATGTGATGGAACAGGATATCAGTATTCTTTGTATTTAGGGATAGAATAATGTGGGCATCTTTATATGACCATCACAAGTGTTTTTGGGATTTGAGGGCTTTGTCATTTGTTTCTCTTTAATAACATTAAATCTTTCATTGATCAGTTCTCTGTTGTTTTCAGCAGGATTTTTATATCATAGTGTACTCTTGATGATTGACTTCACAAGATTTTAGTCTCTGTAGCATATTTTAGGAAAGCAATGGATTTTTCTTTTAAATTGTTCAGCAGCTATTTACAGTCTAGATGAATTGAAACTTGAAATTTAACCAAGGAACCTCTACATGAAGTATTTATCTCTCCTTTAAAGAAGATGTCTGCTTTTAGACAATCTTTATTGTCCCATTATGGATGATGCAGTAATTGGTGCGATTCTCTTTTAGCTCTGCTTATTCTGTGGTTTGGCCCCAAAGATGAAAGCTGCTGCTGACTGACCAGACAGCATCAACTCCAGCAGCTGAAATTAGGATGAAACATGCTAGTCAGTAAGTTCACCACAACAGTCTTTCCAGCTGTATACATCTTATGTATGTTGAAACTGTCCTCAGTGAGATGGCTTGGGTTTTACCATTTTGTTGCTGATACTAGATCAGCTATCTGCCCCCAGTAGCTGAGTGGTCAGCACAACAGAATGTCAATCCTAAGGGCCCGGCTTCGATTCCTGACTGGGTCAAAGATTTTCTCCGCTCAGAGACTGGGTGTTATGTTGTCCTAACCGTCATCATTTCATCCCCATCAATGTGCAAGTCGCCGAAGTGGCGTTAAGTCGAAAGACTTGCACCCGGCAAACAGTCTACCTGATGGGAGGCCCTAGTTACACAACATTTACATTTACTAGATCCTCTTTCTGTTTTGTTTTCAAGTTTTGTACTCCTCAGATACCCAAGGACTAGGCACCATAGCAGGCTGTGGCAATGAGTTTTTCCAAGGTGGATAAATTAGCACTAATTCATTGGTACTGTTAGATTTCCCCAAACAATGCCAGTCCTAGCACAGACTACATATGGGTAGTTGGGTAACCTTGGACCCCAGCATAAGATATCCCCTGCTTCCAGAGGTGCAGCCCTGTAGTAACTTCTTTCTGACTCACTTTGCTATTAGGCAGATCAGACTGTTGTACCAAGAATCACAATTTCAGCAGTCACTACATTGTCAGTAGCAGGCCATTAGCAGTTGTCACAGCAAGAAATGGAAAGCCACAAGTCCCCCCTCACGAATGAATGAATGACACTAGGTTGACAGACATCAACAATGTTGGCCAGAAATATACTTAGATCCGAATTTTGAAAAATGTGTTCTAGCACTTTAAACAATTATTTATAAAGCCCAACCCCAAGAAACTACAGGAATAGCAGGAGGGTGCAGTGGTAGGTGGTGCTTTGTCATCCATGTAAACATCCTACAGACACACCTCAACCCTAGCTCGGTCCATATACACACAATAATCAGTTGTTTCCTGGGCTTCACAAATGCATATGATGGAGTACTATTATGTAGATCCATGAACAGAAGAGTAAGCCAGCACAGATTTAATAAATGAAGTTTTAGATGAACAAAATCTACCCTGTGTGCAAACCTAGGGGTACATTTATGTAATATGACATACTGTTTCTGGAACATCATACTGCCAGTTAGTTAAGCAGTTCTTTTTGAGCACAACATGATAGTTTTGGGTGATATCCAGATAGCTATTCTTTCTAAGAACCTATATGTTATTGTTAATGCTGTTGGAGACTTTGCTATGAAGACTGGTTTGAGGCAGATCTCCATGTTAGTCTATTCTACACAAGCCTCTTCATCTTGAAACAACTACTGGAATCTACATCCATCTGAATGTACACACTGTAGTCAAACTTTGGCCTCACTCTACACTTTTACCCCCCCCCCCCCCCCTCCCACCCCCCACCCCTCCCACTTACTGCCTCTGTGACCATGCAGAAAATTACTTGACGTGTCAGGAAGACTTCAACTGGCGATTCCTTCTTTTAGCCAAGTTTTAATCATAAATTTCCTTTCTCTCCAATTTGATTCAGTACCCCCACATCAGTTATACAGTCTACCTATCTAATCTTCAGTATTCTTGCATAGCACCACATTTCAAAAGCTTGTACTCTCTTCTTATCTGAACTGTTTACTGTTCATGTACTTTAGCACTGAAACTTTCAGAATTTCGAACATTATGTTCCAGTCAACAATTTGAAAAGCATTTTCTAGTTATACAAATGCCATAAATATACGTTTAGTTTGTTCAATTTATATTCTAAGTCATAGGGAAAGTATTGCCTCACATGTTTCTAAATTTTGCCAAACCAATTCATAAGTTAGCTTCTATCTCTCTTTGGATTCATCTGTAAATAATTCATTTCAGTATTATGCAACCACAACATGTTTGCTGGTAGTTCAGAGTGTATATGGGGACAAGAAAAAAAAAAATTCCTGGCTTATTCACAGATATCCCGTGTAAAAAATATGCTTTTTTCTGGGTGAAAATACATTTTTTCCGTGCTAAGTGACACTAGGTTTTCCATGGATTTTCCCTCAGAACTGTAAAACTTATCAATCCTTTGAATGGTTAATGTTTTTAAAACTGGTGTAGAACTTCCTGGGAAAAAAAAGGGAAAAGATAGGGGATTGAAGTTTTGGAAAGACCTTTGATTTGCAGCAACATATACTCTGCATATTTTCGTATTACGAAAGTATAAATTTGAATTGCACCAAACACAGCGCGTTACTTTCTGGAGCATTGAAATTGAGATTGCGATGTCCTTTTGTAAACCAGCCATATCTCATGTCATGTGATCTCGCCAGCCAATGACACCAGATATTCAGAGCATAGGACAAGTGCTGTAGTAAGCCAATAGCAAGACCACTTAGTAGCGTGAGCACACAAAGAGGAAAAGTTAATGGTTTTCATTTATGTACATAGTATAGCTATAAGAAAAGCTAAGCTCTCACATATAATATTGGTCTCTGAGAATAACAAGCTACAAGAGAAGCTAAGCTTTCACATGTAATATTGATATTTTTTTATGTGTGTTATACTTTAAGATACATCACACAAATGTGCCAGTAAATTTAAAATTATGATGTAAATCTCTGGTCTTCTGGGTTCGAAATTCTTGTAAGTGGCTGGTCCTCAAAGTGTTTGAAATGCTTTGTGATTTAGAAATTCATCCCACTTTCTCACACGTAACATAATTCATCTTGTGTAGAAAGAAATTTACTTTGAAAGTAATGCTTTTCGAACCACCATTGGCAATACTATCCGGAGACTGTTAGAAATAGGTTCAATTTAGCAGTTGCCAGAGAGCACCAGGAAACAGGCATTATTGCGCGAGCGCAGCTGCAGGGGTGTAGGAAGACCGCATGCTCATATGTATAAAGCACTAAGAGAGCTTACATTACACCATAAAAGAAACAGAACATCAGAGGACACTCCCAAGAGAATCAGAATTTTGTAAATCATACTAAAATGCATAATTTGGTTTAAAGTGCACATTGGTCTTTTTCAGATTCACAATGAAGTAGGTCCCATCTGATATTAAGCTTTTCGGTGTGATTTTTGGGATGTAAATTTTCTTGGAGTACAGTAGTGTATGATCTCATTTTTTGTTCTTTATGGCAGAAGATGATAACATGCACTGAAATTCAACGAACAGTTGGAACTAGCCAATACTGTGGAATAAAACACTTTGTTTCAAATAAAATGATTGCCTCAGTGGAAAGATTAATAAAGCCAAATTTATTTAGCAAGCTTGCAAAAATAACTTCATTGGTCTGCAAGGTGATTAATGCTTGACATCTAATAACTTGTAAATAAAATAAAATCAGAAAACTGAAACTAAGAATATATTTTTGCCCTCTGTAATTATGTGTATGTATTTTAATTCACTTGATAGCTCCCAGCCACAGAAATCCATTTTGTTTTCATTTGACGTGGGAACTGTAAATGAAGAGAAGCAGTGAAATCACTAAATGCAAACACGGGTCACGTGGAGACTAACCACCTCACCAATACAACTCAGACAACTCTGCGCATTCACGAATCTGGCAGCTAGGGCGCGCAAGAAAAATTTTACTGTTTTGCATCTGGCTGCTTGCTGCTACTGCTGAGACAGCTAACAGCCACACTTCAAGTAGCAGGTAAAGGGAAATGGGAGAATGTACTGCTCATACATGAGTCAACTGTGCATGTGCATGTGCCTGCTGGCAACTGGTCAAATGAACCTAATGTGAACAGTTGTGACATCATGCTAATAGCAAGCAGTTTATTGTTGCGAAGTATTACATAGTCTTCACCCTACCGCCTCTGACTTATTTTTGCTGTTTGCAGATGCTTATGTGTGCACTAGGGTGACCAACTTTTCTAAACAAAAATAAGGGCTTCTTATATCCTTGACAAAAAATAAGAAAGATTAATAGCATGGCAAAATTTCGCCAAAAATCAAAGCAGTATTTGTAAAAGTAGACTATTTATTTACACATCACAATTACTTATACATATTTTGCAACAGAATTTGCCTCAGTCAGTAGTTTTACATCATTTTTAGCAAATTCAAAGAATTCACTACATGAATAAGAAAAATTCATGGCAACTTGTAGTTCAGATCTGATTAAGTTTGTTCTACTTCTGTTCCTTACATCAGTCCACTTATTATTCATAAGAGAACATACTCTCTCAGTGTGAGCACTACTTCCTGGTATACTCATAACAAAACAAACCAGCTTACCCAAGTTTTCAAAATTAACATTATTTGATTTCAAAGTTGTAAAAACCTATATCCATTTCTAGCTAACGTTACCATCTAAAGAGACAGCACATTTAATTTCATCATTATAACTACAAAACTCTTCATATAATTCATCTTCATTAATACACGGCAGCTTAAGATATTCTACAACTTCTTGCATGTCATTGATGTCAATTCCCTTTTTGGACATAGTGGGATTAAACTCTTTAAACTATTATCAAATTTACTACCTAAGTAAGAATATAAACAATCATAGAATTCAATGAAGTTGTTCTCATTACTAGATGTCAAATTTAAATCAAGAACAGAGACTAATAATTTATGAGTACCATTAAGAAAAAACCTATCTTCCTTTCTCTGCCTAATTTTACTAATTAGTAAGTTTACAGCTTCATGAGATTCCATAATACTAAGGTCGGAATTCTCCAAATGCTTAGCTTTTTGAATGTAAACATTTCCAATATTCACAAAAAAAGCCAATATAAGCTTGAACAATTGTTTCTACTTCTGTATTTTCATTGCAGATATACTTTTTCAGAACTTTAGGGCAGTCTGATTCATCTATGCTTTTAAAATAGTTTTTTATAGGCTCCCAATTTTTTAAAAGCCTTTCTACAGCAGGAGTGAGAGATAACCATCTAGTATTCACATATCGCAAGAGTCCAGTCCAGGAATATAAAGCTTCCCATTTCGTAAGATATGTACACATATACTTTGTTTTCTTATTTGGTGGCGTTTTATCTTCGTCTTTGCTGCCCATCATAAAATCTTGAACAAGTTAACAATGATTCACAGTAAGCACTGGCACAGAAACAAAGTCACATCTAACCGCCAAGCGTTGGTCGATCATTCTAAAGATATTCGATAGACATAATGTCGACATCTATGGTTGAAGGTCAATATAGAATCAGTTGTCTCTGCTGTCTATGGACGAATCCTGACAGAGCGTGCAAAATTTAAATGATTGAAAAATGTTTTTACATACCGGTATGTGATAAGAAAAATAAAGTTAAAAATGGGAGATAAACAGCCACTCAGCCTGAAAATACGGGAGCCGGGAGATTATGAAAAAATGTCTGTAAATACGGGAGATCCCAGGAAATATGGGAGAGTTGGTCACCCTAGCATGCACGGCATTTTGTTGCTGTAAATAGCGCATTTCCTTTGCCATTAAAGTTTTATTATTTTCTGACTCGTTTGTATTTTATTGCTGCAGTATCATTCTCTAGTAACAGGATACAGTAACATTCTTTGTTAGAGAATCAATTCTTACCAGTCAAAATTACACAAATTTAACTGAAAGCTAAAACAATGAAAAATTCCCGGAATTCCGAAAAATTCCCGGGTTTTTCCCGGTTTTCTCCCGGATGAAAAAATTTCAGGGTTTTTCCCAGATTGTATACACTCTGTAGTTTAGTTTGACACATGTCAAAACCTTCCTTCTTTTTAATTGGAATTATTACATTATTATTTAAGTCTGGAAGTATTTTACCTGTCTCATATACATTGTGCACAATGTGGAATTTTCCTGTGGGGGTCAATTCTCCAAAGATCTCATTAATTTCATGGTCACTGTCAACATGCAGTAACCACTCACAGATGGTAGGTGGCAGCACTAAAAGTTGAGGGTACATAAAGTGTGTCTAGGGGATGGGGGAAACCAATGCTCTGTCCTTTCCCCTCTCTTCTATCTCCTGTTCACTGCTGATATGCCCAAATCTTCCCCGCCTGTTCATCTTCTCCAGTTTGCTGATGACACCGTCTTCCCAGCCCTTTACCCTACCCTTGAACGGTTCCAACTTACCCTCCAAACCCTCCTTGACCAATTCACCACTTGGTGTGGCTAGTGGTTCCTCCGTATCAACCCTTCTAAGACCCAGGTGATCATTATGGGCTGCACCACCTGCTCCTTCCGTCTCCATGATTTCTACCTCACCATTTATGGCCGTCCTATCCACCTCACTCCTACCCTCAAATACCTTGGCCTCACCCTTGACCACCACATCACCTGGACTCCCCATCTCCTTACGATGCAAAACAAAGCTCACAACAGACTCTGCCTTCTGAAACTCCTGTCCGGCCGGACATGGAGTCTGCATCCTTCCACCATCCTTCACACCTACAAATCCTTGATCCAACCCATCCTCTGCTATGCCAGCATAGCTTGGATTTCTGCCACTCCCAGATTCTATAAATCCCTAAAAATCCTCGAATGCCAAGCGCTCATCCTCGCCCTCCACATTTGCCTTCGTCCCCCATGCGCATCCTCTACGAAGTCATCCTCTTCCCCCACCTTCTCCTCTTCCTTAACCACATCTACACACTATATACTGTCTGCCGCATTGGTCCCCCTCACCCCCTGGTGTCTCCCTTCCTCTCCATCCCCAGCCTGTTGCCGCACCTTTACCATTCTGTCCCACCCTCTCTCCATCTCCACACCCTCCGCCTCCTTTCCCAACGCTACTTCCACCATCTACCCCTCCCAGATGATGAGCTTTGCCCTGACATCTACCCTTCCTACCAACTCTAACCCCATCTTCCTGCCTCCTCCTCAGGTCTCCCTCTCCTCTCCCTTCTCCTGAGCGGCTTTCCCCTCCTACTCCCCCTCCCTCTCTTGTGCTCCCCTTCAGTGTCTCTGCACTCCCTCCTGCCTTGTCTTCCCTCTTCATCTCCTGCCCCACCAGCGTCCTGCCTCTTAGTGTAGCTGCTGATGCCCCTACTCTCTTCATCCTCCGCCTCCCATACTGCCTCTTGCTCTCCCTTCCTTTTCCATTCTCTCCGGCCTCTCCCTCAGCAGATCCCACCTGGCAGTTTTATTCTTCATCATGTGTGCTCCAAGTGGGTTTTAAGTGTGGTGAGTATTTTTAATACTGTGGCCTACTTTTAACCTGTGCGTGTGCCTTCAGTGTCTTCTTTGTGTTTTAAGAATTGCCAACTGTGTTTTTTAACTTCATGTTGACTTTTTTAATTGACCCCCCATGAACATCTCCATGTCAGTGTATTTTTACCTCCATTATCTCCCCTTACTCTGTTTTATGTTCGCCTTTTTTATCGCCTTATATATGTAACATTTTATTCTTGTCTTAGTTGTCATGTCACTCAGCTGAAGAGTAGCGGACTGTGTTGCTGACAGCCCTCCCCTGCGCATATGGGGCAGGGGAATGAAATCACAATTAAAAGATGGGGGGAAACATAGCAGTTGTTGTCATAAAATGGAAACAGTGTGATTTTCCTGGCGTCTTAAAGGGCATGATCATTAGCGTTTGGGCCAAGGGTGGCAGCATTTCTGAAGCAGCTAAGATTGTACTGTTCACATCCTTCTATGTTTAAAGTATACCATGCATGACAAAATGGCACTGAGGAAACTATGGTGCACCACAGACCACAGATGACAGAAGTGAATGACAGCTGCAGACATGTGTACACACAAATAGCTATGCAACTCTCGAGGACCTGACTGTTCAGATGAACCAAAGGTCTAACAACAGTGTCTCCTCAGTGCATATTTTTGCATGTGGGAGTCTGCAGGAGGCACTTGGTTCATGCACCCATGCTGACTGCTCTTCATTGGTGAAAAAGGCTGGAATTTGCACACTAAGACCACAACTGGACGTCCACTGAGTTCCAACAGGTGGTCTTTTTAGATGACTCACGCTCTATGCTCCATCAGCATGAAATGCCTGAAAGAAAAAACCCTACATCAATCATCAGAATGGTCCAGCCTGGCAGGGAACGTTCTCATGGCATTCCCTGGGTGATCTGATCATCCTGGAAGGCACAATAAATCAACACAAGTATGCATCTATTCTTGGGGGCCACGTCCACCGCTACATGCGGGTTGTTTTTGCTCGGCATGATGGTATCTACCAGCAAGATTACACAATGTGTCACACAGCTAACAGTCTGTGTGCATGGTTCAAAGAGCACCAGGATGAGTTTACTGCATCCACCTGGCCTCCAAACTCCCTGGACTTAAACCCAATCAATTGACCTGTTTGTTCCATGGATCCTCAACTGAGAAATCTAGTGCAGATGGCCATAGCACTGGAGTCAGCATGGCTCCACATCCCTGTTGGTACCTTCTAGAACCTCACTTAAACTCTTCCAGCAAGTCTTGCATCAGTCTCCACTGTAAAAGGTGGTTATTCAGGCCTTTGACAGGTGGTCACATTAGTGTGACTGGACAGTGTATATGGAAATGTTGACTACACTGGATGCCTTGTTTTGAATGTCTTTCAGAAGTTTCAGTGCTCTGTTAAATTCTTTTCACAATTTCGCACCCTCTGTCTTCTCCATCCATTTCCTTGTCTCTTTCCATGATACTATCTTCAAATTTGTTCCCTTTGTATATATTCCACCTTTTAGTCTTTCCATAGTTCCTTAATACTGGACTACCATCTTGCCTCTTAAGTGTCATACTAGTGCTTCTCATTTCTCCTAAGGCCTTTTATTTTTCTACAAGTGATATTTATCTTTCCCATTGTCATGCATGCTTCTTCTGCCTTCCATTTCTCCTTCAGCCATTCCTGTTTTACCATTTTGCATGTTCTGTCAATCTCACTGTTTAGATATCTGTATTACCCTTTGCTTGCTTCATTTACTGCAGTTTTATATTTTTTCCTCTCATGCTACCAAAATTCTAACATGTCTGCAGTGAACCATCAGCTTCAAGATATTAACTCTGAATTTACCAATCAGTACTTCAACAAAACTAATTATACTGGTCAGGGTGACTCCCACCGACTAGCTTCTCTGTACAGAAAAGCCACAATACATCAATCAGTGCATCCATAGGAAATCAAACTCCCCAATAGGAACTGAAAACAAATATGGAAAAATATTATCTTTGTGTTTCAGGATGATGTGATATAGTAAATAGTCTGATCTCAAATAGAGAAAGTTCATTCTGTGTGAATGTAACCCTCAGTCATTTAGTATAACTTGTCACCTAAGGGTAACTGTTATCCTCTGCACTGCATAAATTGACAGAAAGATGATTTGGTTGTGTGTATGCAAAAAACTGCTGTTGTTCAATGGACATGAAAATACCAAATGAACCTTAAGAATGCCATCTACCCAGAGTGGTTCTTATTCCCACCTACCAAACACAGAACATATAACTGGCTGTGATGCACCTCATACATTATAACAAGAACTGTAATGAACCTACAAGATTTATGGTACTATTTTGTAAGACAATTTTTTAACGTATAACAAAAATGCTACAAAATTATTACAATCTATTTCAGAAATACCTTCACGTTACTTAATCTGACATAATGCACCAGTAAGACTTAATTCAACACAAGTATATGTTCTTTTCTCATGGCACTGAACCAATCACTAGATGGCACAGTCCTGTATTTTATTGATAAATTTCTGAACTTTAATCAAGCAGTCATGATAACATTTCTCCACCAAGCCACCAAGAATTATGTTAGCAATCTTCTGGAACAAAGTGCCAATGAGATGTTGTGTTTTTACACAGTGTATTATAGTTCCTTACCAAGACAATATAAACAACATTTTTAAAAGTTTTGTGCCCTTTAATACATGGAAAGTGTTGTACATTTAAAAAGCATCTTTTGCCAATGAGATGTTGTGTTTTACACAGTGTGTTATAGTTTCTTACCAAGCTACAACAACATTTTTAAAAGTTTTGTGCACTTTAATGTATGAAAAGTGTTGTACACTTAAAGAGATTCTTTTGGTGTGTTATTTGCAAAAGCGCTTCACCATCCTTACCGGGTATGGGTCCTTTCCTACCTTCTTAGGGGATATGGAGTCTATCTGATTCGCAAAGATTTATTTCTCTTTTTCACATGAGGTCTAAAAAGGCTGGCCAGGAAAGTTCTAAATTCATTTTGATACAACAAGTTACTTATTCAAACAATGGAAAATTCAGGGTGGAATGTAACAACACACTTATTCACTAGGGAAAAATCATGGAAAGAAGATGATTTTTAATTTCTTACGTCTTATAACATCAGTTCCAAGAAGGGACTTATTTTTCAGAAGACATGCCCTGAAAAGATAAAAATAAGTAAATAATAAAAACAAAATAGTGCAAACTAAAAATAAATAAATAATAAAACAAAATAGTGGTGAAGAGTTATATTACAAACCTAAATGCCAAGGTTTCAATCTTGAGTAGCGTTATATCACCTATTGCTCCTTCTACCTCTGAAAATGATTTATATATGTGACAAATGCTATCTTGCAAGATAGTCTATAATTTATATTGCATTGCACACTGCAGATCCCCTTAGAACTGGCTCACTAGGTTAACTGAAGATTAAGACAAAGGCAAGGGCATATGTCCTCAAATAGGGCAAAGCACAGTAAAGCTCTGAGTGTTCACACCAACCACTGAATTAAAGGTTACTCTACTGTGTGCAAATTTTACCCAGAAAATAATGGATTTAGCAGAAGATTTGATTAGATACATCTTTTACCCATTATTTAAATTTAATATGCATCATAAGATCCAAAATGAAGTGGTCCTTAAAAATTTTGAGATTACGGAAGTGTACAATTCCATCCCTCTACTTTGACCCATGATGTCATCAATATGGCGGAAATGGCTATTCTGAGCATCTCCAATATGGCGCCTTTGATGTCACTATATACACACAGCAACAAACATGAAAATACATATAAAGAAGACAATAACATCTCCCTCCAAAAATACAATCAAACTAACAGGGTAGTCATGGGAAAATGGGTGTTTTAGGGAGGGGATAACCTAAATATAACAGTATAAATATCTCTACAGGAATCGGACACTTCTCTTGATGTATATAGCTCAACCGCAGCTGACGATACCAAAACACCAGCGCCTAGAGCAAAAACTAAGAAAATTGGAATGAGACATTTCCCTGGACCACAGCTGACGATACCTAAACACCAATACCTACATATAAAACTACAAAAATTGGAATTGGTCATTTCCCTTGACCTATACAGGTCAACCATAACTATTGATATGAAAAAACCACCATGTACAACTACTAAAAACAAAAACAAAACCACAACACCTCAAAAATTCAAAAGTCAAACAAACCTACATAAATAAAAAAAACATTCAATACACAGTAAATGCACAACACATTACAACTCGAGAAAACACACACACACACACACACACACACACACACACACACAAACACACACACACACACACACACAACACAAGACAACATCTACAGACACAACCAACTCATAAACTCCGCACCATAATGACATCACACACCACAACACCATTACATCATGGGTTGAAGCAGACGGATGGAATCGGACACTTCCATTGAGCCAGAATTTGAAACAAATTTAATTTTTTGAATATATTTTTAGTTAAATATTAATAAAATAATTAGGTACACAGGTATGTATGTACATCCAGCAATGCACAAAGTAATTTCTGTGCTACTGCAGCCAAATATAAACAGAAGGAAAAGAGTATACAATGTTTGGTTATAATGATTATACTACTGTGCTTAATTTATGCAGAAGTTTGATATCACACAGAACTCACATTATGTGACTTAATTTCTAATGTATGAGGGACATTTCATAAATAACACACAAGTTGGAATTACTTTTGATTGTTTGATACAAAAACAATGAAAATATTGTCAGATTTAGTTGGGAGCTTAAGGAAGAAGCAAGAGCTTTTGTTTTTCGCTGTGTGCCATAACATAAAGTTGGTGAGAGGTAGAAGTGGGGCAGAGGTCTCGAGTACTGCGACTGTTGAAGACCACAGGTCATACATCATGATTGAAATTTCATGTGTCAAAAAACTGACAGAAATCCACAGTATGTTAAGTGAAGTTTGTGATGAGTTTACAGTGGACCACAGGGCAGTTTCACTTTGTGTTAATTGTTTTTGTGGTGGTCATATGAGTATAGATGATAATCCGAGATCTGGAAGGCCAAAAATATCAACAGATGAATGATGTGTGAAACTTGTGGCAGATGCTATTTAAGAATATCACAGTGCAACCCGTGTGGAAGGAGAGTGATTTGAAGAAGAGATCAATTTCTGTGAGATATGGGTATCACACTGTCTGATTGCTGAAGAGAAGCAGAAATGTTTGGACATTGCAACCTTGCTCAGACAGTGATTCGTTTGTGAAGGTCAAGTATTCTTGTGTTGAACTGTCACTACTGTGAATTCACTCCACGCTCAAGAAATGGCGATTTTTGCTTATAATCACCAAGTAGTTGCCATGAGAGATAGAACACCATGTGAAACAACTGTTAAAACAGTGCATTATAATAACTTCATGGAAAACCTGCACAGAAAAATTCATAAAACCCAACCTCAATTGCTTGACGTTGGGCCACTCATTCTCCATGACAATACTAGCCGACATATTGGTAATGCTGAAGCCTAAAACTGCATGAAGTGTTGCTACATAATCCCTACAGCCTGGAAATGAGTCCACCAGACTCTGACTTGTTCCTGAAGTTGAAAAGTCCTATGGGTGAATATCATTATCTTTCCCTGGAAGAGGCATCTACCACTGTTACCAGAGTTGTTTGACAGATGAACATAAGTGGTGACCTGAATGGAATACTTGAGCTTCGAAGTTGCTGTGGTTCAGTCATAGAGAAGCAGGGAGACTATATTTTAAAAAATACCATGTAAGTAAAAGAAAAAGTTAGTATGCATTATTTATGAAATGTCCCTCATGCAATCTGTTCAAAAAATGTTTTGCTATATGTATATATCTAGAAAAATATGTAGATTCAGATCCAAGGGGAGGAAGATGTAAAAGAGTAGTCATTATGGAACATAAAAAATAACTTCACTGTCAAATAAACACAACATAAAACCATAATAAAAGAAGACTGTTAGAAAGTGCACACCACTGAACATTGATGAAAGCAAAATTTGCTGGTCATTACTATTCAACACCATGTTGCTCCATCCCATATAATGAAATGTACTTTGATCCTCTGTGCATTCCACAAGACTTTCAAGATCTTTCTGCTCAAGCTTATCTCACTCTTTGACAGTAATGCTCCTGAGATCATCTAATGTGTGAGGACAGTTCCTGTTGTGGCACACTGCAAGTGTCAGCTGGTCCCATGCATGCTCAGTCTGGTTCATTTCAGCTAATACTGTAGTCCATTTCATTTGATCAATTTCTGCATAAAAAAGAAATGTGGAATTCTGACAACAGTATGGATTTACTATTGTTTGATTTCAATGTGCAGTTCTGTTTAATTCTCTTTGGGATATCTGCAAGCTAAAATTTGTAGGTAGAAGACATCTGCTGGTGTTGTTGACTATTGTTTGATTTCAATGTGCAGTTCAGTTTAATTCTCCTTGGGATATCTGCAAGCCAAAATTTGTAGGTAGAAGACATCTGCTGGTGTTGTTGACCAAGGATGTCAACTACAAATCAGGTCTTGAATGTTCTGTGCCTCACAGCTGAATCTACAAATTATATCACTGTGAAGTATGCCTATTTCGCAGCCAGCTTCCCTTTGTTGACAACCCTTCTTGTTGTAAAGTGATGATACACACCCAACATTTGGAGTAACCCTCCAAGACCATTTGATAGGCTGAATATTGTAATACAAGCTGGATTATCACTTTCATGACTAAAGAGGCAGCGCATTCTGATGAACTGTACTGAAAATGAATATTTACTTTTACCTCCATTCCATAGATATCTTCTCACAGTGATTGACTGTGGTCAAAAGAGTGTTGAAAAAGAGGTTTCTGGAAAGAAATGGGGTTGGGGGGACCACAACAACAACAACAACTATACATGGGGACAGATGGCCTTTGTAGTCTGGTCCCTTCAAGCCCCACAAACCAAACTTATACATGATAGTCATGAGGGTGGTGTGAAACTTTCGTTGAGTAGTTTGCATCACTTAGTTCTAGTAAGAAATACATTAGTGACGTAGGAGACCATAAAAAATAACTTCATGCTCCTATTAAATGGTATGTTACACTAAGCTAAACTTTTTATTCTGAAATATGTTGTCAGATAACATTTGGGAATGAATGTAAATAAAATAGTCTGGCATTTTTTTATGCAATGCACATTTGACAAAATTTGTATTTCATACAACGGTTAATGTTGGTATATGAGCAGTCACAGCCACTGTTATCTCTGGTGCTAAGGTTCAACTGCAGGTTGGACATTTTTTGCCAGGCGATGAGAGTACCCAAGTGTGTGTGTGTGTGTGTGTGTGTGTGTGTGTGTGTGTGTGTGTGTGTGTGTGAAAGATATAGATGGATAGAAAGAGAGAGAGAGAGAGAGAGAGAGAGAGAGGGAGGGAGGGAGGGAGGGTGGGAGGGAGGTAGAGGCAGAGAGTGTGAGAGGGAGAGAGGAATAACTCTATCTGATAACTCAGCCTACTTTTGAAATGTACTTTAAATATGCCCGTCTGCCACTCAATGCCTCCTCTATGTGGCAAGTGGCAATCTATCCTATTTCATATTATCATTATTGCATCCCAGATTTTACATTGTGGGATATTATATCAGCAGTCTAAAATACATTCTTCAAGGCTGAATTTATTGTCAATTGCAATCTGAATAATTCAATATGTCAATCTCTTCTATTGATACAGCCACATATTTTATGCATATAATTAATAAGACTGTCAAACAACAGAAACTGCGTGTAGGTATATCAACAGTGTAGGAAAAGATAGATTGCTACTGACTGTAAAGAAGATGCATTAAGTTGCAGACAGGCACAATCAAAAGACACTTTAAGAAAGTTTTTGGCCACAACCTTCATCAGCAAAAGAGAAACAGAGACACACACACCATTTGTACACACAAGTAAGCACATCTCATGCACACGCAACCACCAACTCCGGCAGATCTGACCAGAATGCAACTATCACGTGGCATGACAGCAGCAATCTTGACGGGACTGGGAAGGGGAAGGGACAGTAGTGTATGGGAGGTGGGGACAGACTGATGCTGTCTGTCAGCGTGTGCAGGGATTAGAATGCCAACACGTGTAGTGTCAGGAGGTTGTGGAGCAGAGCTGCCAGAGTTGGTGGTCATGTGTGTGTGAGGTTCGTTTGCTTTTTTGAATGAATGGTGTGTGGTTCTCTTTTTCTGATAAAAGCTGTGGCTGAAAGCTTTACATAAGTGTCTTTTAATTGTGCCTGTCTGCAACTTAACAGGCCTCTTTACAGTAACTAGCAATCTATCTTTCCCTACAATTGTCATTAAGAAGAGTGTCTAACAGGCTCTGCATGACCATAAAAATGTAGCCCCTTCTAAAAATATATTTAATTTGCTGTTTGGTGAATAGTGTACCTAGAAAATAGTCCATATATTTTAAAAGTACAACCTTTCTGCCAATTGTATTAGATGTTCATTTAAGATCTTTTCCATCACACAAACAGATTAAAGCATAATATCATTAACTGTGATTAACTTTGAATATAGATTGCACTAGTATTTTGTCACAGCTATTTCTCTCTGTAAATTTATATTCTGTTTTGCATCACTGAAGACTGGCCTTTACGATGAGATGATGAAATATGATGTATGAGGAGCTGGTGCTAGCCCCTAAGGATAATTTTTTTTTGAAACTGTAAAATTAAGCACTTCTTTATAGGAATGTTTTCCCTGTAGAAATTAATATTTTGAACCTGCTGAAATATGATATTTTTACCTGTATTTCTTTTTTTTCAGTTTTTTAATCAACATGACTACATATTAAATGTCTGAATATTAAAGTTTGATATACAATGGCTGTAGAAACCATTAGACAACCATAGTGTGGAGCATTTCAAAATTCACTAACATCATAGAGAACAAATGTTACTAAGAAATGATACATTCTCTGAATAAAAAAGTGTGTCAGGTCTTTAGGTCTACATATGACATGAGAAATCTTGAGCTTTCATGAAACTCATTAAAATAAGTATTTATTTATTTATTTATTTATTCCATGTGATCTGATGGTACACAGTGTGTTGCAGATGTCGGAAAATATCAGTTAACATTGTTAACATATATTAACATAGGCCCATAGTATCCTAATGTACAATATTGCTCGATGTTTTCAATTTAACACAAATAGTAAGATTATTGATCTAAGTATTCATTTACAGAGTAAAAACAGTGACACAACAAACTTAAGTCTGTGATATCATCATTAAAGTCCTTCTAATCAGATTATGTTATTCTCATGTAGTCCTAAATGTGGTTCTCTTAAGGCCTAACAAATTGTAGTAAATTAAGTACATTCAGATTATCATCTCTCTCTTAATTGTTTATTCCTAGATGGCAGGAAGTGTTTACATCCAATTTTAGATCATCATTTCTCTAGGTTAGATACTCACCCATTTGCACTAAATCTCAACACTATCTAAACTAACATGCACTAAGAAATTCAAAGCATATAAATATTTCTAGAATAAAAAAGAGAAAAACTATTGTACATTAGATTTGTGAAGGAAGAGAGAAAGAAGCTGGCAGGTAAGACCTTACCTTGCACTGTGGCTCAACATGATGATGTTTCTGTAACAACAAAAATTTGCCAACTTGATCAGAAGCCAATATTGTGATGGGAATAGATACAGTGCAGGGCTACAACATCATTAGGCAAAATTTACATTATTACCATGATATATTCACTACAGGCATTTTGGTATTACATTACAGCTATTAGAGGAATGATGCAGTTAAGTATGGTAGTATCAATGATTATTCAAGAAGCTACTATAAGTTATTCAGCATTCCAAAATGTATGACAAAATTACAGCACAACTGAAATACGATACTGCATTTTTACTAATGTACATATAAACTGTAAGAAAATCCTGAAATGGCACTACTAGTATAAGAAAAAAATTATTTTAAGAATAAGGTTTTTCCCCTAATCAAGATGTTGTTTTGAACAATTCATTTCTCATACATTTTAATTGTAGATATGTGCACGTAAACATCTGTTAGAAATGTTTTTGCAGTCTGCTGAACGTCATTGGGTTGAAATATTGTATTTTACTTTTCTAATCCATGACATTTACAATAAATCAAAATAAATCCTCCTACAAGATAATATATTTCCTTTCTTGAAACAGAGATCTAATGTTCTGAGGATCAGTAAATAGAGACAAGAGAAAATGAACAGTAACACACAAGTGATATATACTGAAATTTTAAATTTTATCTTACTTATAAGTTTTGATTATCAGTTGTACTCCATCCAAGAGGCAGATTATAGAAACGACTTTGTACCAATAGGAATAAAGATACAACAATTCTCTGTAATTCATGTTCATTGCATAACCGTGATCTGAACCGTAATTTTACTGACTGATTTTTGTTTATTAAGTGTAATGATTTTCAACAGTTATATGAAATGTGCATATAATTTGTAATGAAGTGGTATGTGAAATGTACAATTAAAATTAACAGAGAAAATTACTGTAAAAGTGAAGTGAATTGACAAAACAAGACATTTATTTAATTATGCATACTGTGGCAAAGGGTGTTTACTTCAATCTGAATGTTAAATAGGATAGTTTATTTCTTCACAGAGAGACAGACTTTGGTTGGAAAAATGGTTCAAATGGCTCTGAGCACTATGGGACTCAACTGCTGAGGTCATTAGTCCCCTAGAATTTAGAACTAGTTAAACCTAACTAACCTAAGGACATCACAAACATCCATGCCCGAGGCAGGATTCGAACCTGCGACCGTAGCGGTCTTGCGGTTCCAGACTGCAGCGCCTTTAACCGCACGGCCACTTCAGCCGGCCCAGACTTTGGTAGTCAGCCCTTATATGAATATTTATGATATGACAAAGCATGGCTGCCCAGTTGTTCAAGCTTTTCTCCAAATTTATCTCCCTGAAATTAAAATACAGTTTCTACAGTGGAGGTAGCATGGGAAGGGTATAACTATGAAGCATCTAAAAGATTCTGGCATCAATTCTTCAAAATAAATATCAAATGTCTTTCACAATATAACAGTCTGTTACTAGAAGGCCACTAACAGTACCTTTGGTTGGGTCCATGTAGTGAGCAAATTGAAGACCATTGTTTGCAGCACCTGATAAAGATGACTAGGTGAGACATCAAAATAATTTGTATAAAATTGGTCCATCAATCAACTGGACTCCCAAAACCATAGATTCTATCAAGCATGCCGAAGAAACCCCAGAGACCATATTAGCATTTGTTATATTGGGTTATATACTATATTGGTACACCTCATATTATAAACTCGTCACCAGGCAAGTCTTCAGATTTAAATATTTTCTGTAGCTCAAAAGATTTAAACATTACTGCCTGAAAGTTTTCCTGTAAATAAGTCAGATCTCTAGCTCTGGAGCATCTATGGAATAAACTATTCAGAAGTACTACAAGTTTTGAAAAAAAAAGTGGTGACTAGCAGTGATATCCATAATGTTTAATATTGATATATATACTAAAACATTAGTTTTAATTTTTAATTGCAGACAGAAATGGAAGGATTAGTCAAAACAATGATTTAATTTGAAAGTTCATTGTGATTCACAATTTATTAACATGTTTCAAAGTAATTCATTTTAAGTACTTAAGAGACGTTGAAAAAGTTGTGTAAAATTTCATCACTGTTGAAATGTTGGTAAGTAACCCAATCTTAATACAGTTTGAGTATGGAAAAATATTTACTTAATACTTCCAATAGGATCCTACTAAGTTACATCCTGCTCAAATTAGCAATTCATTCTGCGTGAGTTTTTTCATTGAACTTTAACATTTCTCCACCAGAATGTATCATAGGCATCTTTTTTAATATTGCAACTTAATGCTAAATATGTTTTTGTTTCTAAACTTGCTATAGATGACTATTCCCTTTTACTAAGGGCCCTGAACATGTAATTTCAAGCAGTATGCATGAAACATACAAATTTATTTGTTTTAAAATTGTTCTATATCTCCTTCTTCTTCTTCTTAGTGTTAAAACTGTCTAGTATGATGTCTGCTGTACTCACAAACTGGCGCATTCATTTCATTTAACTTTGCAGCTTGTGCCCTGAATTGTGTAAACTGTGTTCTGTATGTGATCATGTTTTAACTGTTTGTGAATCAGATTTTCTGAGGCAGAAATTGAGAACCAGCCTAGAATTTGCCTAAATGAGAGTGGGAAACTGCCTAAAAATCACACTAAAGCTGGCTGGTGCATCAGCCATGGACGTTAATCCACTGAGTGAATTCAGTCCTGGTCTGGCTCACTTACCTGTCTCGCAAGCTTGTGTGCTACATATTACACTGTACGAGCAGGTCTTAATAGTTGCTCTATATGCTTTCCTCAAATAATTCTTTTCTCCTGTATGAGAATATCATAATTTCATAAATGTAGAGGGAGGGAGCAGTTAACAGTTGTAGGTTCCAAACAATGAGTGACAAGGTTCTTTTGTTGTTGAATACTCTTCCTTATAAAAATTGTTTTCTGCAACTTTGCTATTGAAATAAATGCAAAATAAGCTCTTCATGATACATTGGACACAGATAAGATCCAGGTTTATATTCAATTAATATTATGAGCCACTGAACAGTTCCTAAAACCCACAAATATAATACAAACAATGGAAGGAGCAACAACTTACGGTACAGCTCAGGCATTGAGTGGTTGTCTGGCAGATAAACAAGACTGAAAATGTTGCAGATCTTTTGTCTGATGTCCTTCTGCAAAGCCAACTAGTATAAAATATGGTACATGATGGACACCTCCTCCCCCTCTCTGTACAGCTACATTGCACCAGCCAAACTGTACTGACACCACAAATCAACTTGATTTGCAATGCTGATTCAATGTAGTTACCTGGGAAATGTATCCACGAAGGAGTGAGTGAGTGCATATGCATGTACTGTATTAGTTAAGTCTGAAGAAGGACATCATCCAAAAACCTATCAATTTTTTCAGTCTTGCTTACGAGCCTATTGATCTCTCAATGCATTGACTAAATGGTGAATTATTATTTTTCATTCTTAATATTCTTCTTCTTTATATTCTTTCATTCTTTATATTTCACCAAGGGCTTTCCATCAGCACACAAATATAATGGTTCCTTATTTCATTGTTCTTAAAAAAAAAAAAAAATCAGAATCAATACATTTTTGTTTTGAATGACAATTACAGTACATTACATTACAATCATCTTACAAATCTAGCATCACTATGATGAAATTGTTTCTGAGACATCACAACAAACATATTCAAATCTTCCAGAGGCCAACATCTTAAGAGCATCTTAAAAGAGTTATAAGTTTCTTAAGATACTCAGCAACCTAAAATACATGCCATTATCACAATTCTAGAATATCAAAATCTACTAAAGAAATAAGAAAAGAACATCAGATATTGGAAAGAAATGGAAAAACCTATCCTTTTATTTATTTGCTTTAATTTGGAGAACTGTTTTATGTTTTCTGGTTTATATAGTTTTACCTACAACTGAGCCTATGAGATCTTCCCATTTCATGTCCCTCTTAAGTGTTAAACACAGGCTGTTACGGACGAGTCCAGGTATTGTCTGAACAGTGATTCTCACCGGGTTTTCATCTGGCGTGAACCAGGAACCAGATGACAAACCCTTAATGCCCTTCAAAGGGACTAGTATGGAGGTCGTGGTTCGATGGTGTGGGGTGGGATTATGATTGGTGCACATACACCCCTGCATGTCTTTGACAGAGGAACTCTAACAGGTCAGGTGTATTGGGCCGTCATTTTGCACCAGTTTGTCTGCCTTTTCAGGGATGCAGTGGGTTCCACCTTCCTCCTGATGGATGATAATGCATGGCCCTACAGAGCTGCTATCGTGGAGGAGTATCTTGAAACAGAAGATATCAGGCGAATGGAGTGGCATGACCTATTCTCCAGACCTAAACCCCATCGAGCACATCTGTGATGCTCTCGGTTGACATATTGCTGCATGTCTTCAAACCCCTGTGACACTTCAGGAACTCCGACAGGCACTGGTGCAAGAATGGGAGGCTTTACCCCAGCAGCTGCTCAACCACCTTATCCAGAGTATGCCAACCCATTGTGCAGCCTGTGTACGTGTGCATGGTGATCATATCCCATACTGATGTCGGGGTACATGCGCAGGAAACAGTGACGTTTTGTGCACATGTGCTTCAGGACAGTTTTCTTAACTTACCACCAATACCATGGACTTACAGATCTGTGTCATGGGTGTTCCCTCTCTGCCTATGCTATTAGTGCCAGTTTTGTGTAGTGCCACATTGTGTGGCACGACATTCTGCAATTATCCTTAATTTATGAGCATGAGTGTATATCTCTTCATTTTACTAACTACTCTCTCTACTCTCTATTAATGTTAATTTTATACTTACTCATTTCTCTTATTTGGAGTTTTCACAGAACATTTCTGCTACCAACATTCCACATTTTAACTTTTAGAATATTACGCTTTTTTTTTTTTTTTTTTTTTTTTTTTTTATCGTCAGCGAGGTAAACAGCTCTTGAATAGTCAACATCAATCTGAATATTTTGCAAGCCTGAGTATTGTCATAATGAGAAAATTTAGAAAGATTGTATGTTCTGTTGTTAAGCATCTAATGCTTTAGTGCAGCAGTTTTTGTTGGACCTGATCTCTATGCTGCCAATTCATCCATCTTTTGAAGCAGTTTCTCTCAGATACCCTACGTTATGAGTGTTCCTAAAAATTTGGGCAGTGGCTGAGATTAAACCCAAGATTTGAGTATTAATAGTGATTCATAGCTAACATATATTTGATACAAATAATCACAAGAGTAAAAGTAACAACTCACCATATAGCTCACTTATTGAGTGGTCAATAGAAACATAAAAAGCATTGCTAAGAAGAACTAACTGATACAGAATACACATACACCTGCATGTGTTCATTATCTCAGGTGACAATGTAGTAGGCTTAGACAATGTAGTGTGTGTGTGTGTGTGTGTGTGTGTGTGTGTGTGTGTGTGTGATTTTGGTACTAGTTAACTCTGAAGAAGGAGAATAGCAATGTTTCTAGACTTTTTTAAGTGCCTGACTCATATGGTGAGTGGTTATCTTCAGTTCTTCTATAATTTTTTATATTCCATCAAGGACTTTCCGGTGTCTCATGCTTCAATGTTGAACTTAAAAAGACAAACTAAATACTCTGTTTTTGAATTTGACAAACCTCTTCATCTATGAAACACAGAAATAGGAAACAGAAAAAAAGTATAAGAGGTTCAAATGTTGAAGATAAGGAGATGCAAGAAACATAAAATTATCCAGAAGTACAACAAGTAGCCTGGAAGTAATGATACTGGCTGAGTCATTGTCCAAAGTAGCATTATTAAAATTATAGATGACGATAACATGCAGGCTTTCCTTGGTGAAAGTTTAAAAGAATTAGATTGGTCTCCATTGTTATCAGCAATAAATGAAAACAATGGCATTGCTACACAATTTCTTTTCCTGAATCTCAGTGTGGAATTAAGTGTGAATCAAGTCTTTTAAGTAATTTAATTTAAATTTTGTGTACTTTTTGCGTTCCATCCATCATCTGTATGCTGGAGCAGAGTGAAGTATTAGAGAGCGACTGTAGTCAAAAGTTTGTAGTGGAGATTGAAAACAGAATTGGCAATAGATAATGGGTAAGGAAAAATATGGAGAAAATGAGGGAAAAACAGACTGAATATATTATAAATCTGTCTAGTTATATGTATGAATTAAATACACACACACACACACACACACACCTAACTAGAATGTGAAGCCAAGCATTAAAAAACTTATTCAAAATAACAAAGCGGTGTGAACCAGATGGTCTGACATTTACTGAGTTCTACACTCTCTTTCAGCTGAATCCAGAGGTGTTTCCCACTTTTTTCTCAAGAACATAATGCACTAAATTAAAAATTAAGAAGCGAGCTCTGGAATACCTGGGTGTAGATTATCTACCTTGCTGATTATCTGTGCATAGTTCAGTGTTTTTTTGAAAAAAACAGAAACTGAACCTGGCAGTATCCTCTTATACTTAGAATGAATATTTTCATTTAAAAATACAAATTTCAGGTTTGGAAGATTTAGCTCACTAAAACATCTGGCACTCGCTGAATATCAGTCCCTTTGGACTAAGATGTGAGCAACTGTGTGATGCACCTACAGTGACCACAGTGTCTTCTGTAATGAAAAGAGTGAAGACACAGTGCTCAAGGAATCTGTTATCATGCACACTGAAATGCACTGACCTGTTGTTATAGTAAGTAGGACAAAATTTATTTGATTATATTGATGTTTCGACTGTCTGGAAAATGAGAGCCACTGTCAGGAAAAAAAGTGTATGAAAAACAGAGACAGAAAAAAACTGAATGATTATTTCCCATAAACAAATTGAAAGTGAGTGATACAAAATGCAGAGTATTTTTAGTATAATTCTATAAATAAGTTGTTAGTTACTGGAAAATACTGTGTATTTAATGCAATGAGATTTCATATGTGATGTGCTGCGTGCTATATAATTAATGCTGCAAATAGCTTTCTGGTAAAAATATGTGAATTTTTGATAAATATCATCAATGTTATGTAATTTCATCGACAGACTGTCAAAGAGAATGAAAGCGATTATCAGTTATTCTCTTCACAGGGAACATGCGATTGATGCTAGGAAGAAAATTTTCTAATACATTATGATGAATGTAATGAATAATTGCTAAATACAGTTGCATATGAAAGAGGTAAGGAACTATTTCTTTCAAAGAATACAGAAAGTGTTTTGCACTCTACCTCAGTAGTCGTGTGATGTAGTCTGGCCAGTTATCAGGAAACATTACCAGAAAAAATCCAACTGAAATTAGTATCATTCCTGCCAATTTCATTCCAGCAAAATGGGCTCCATATAACACCACATCAAGAGCTGAAAATGTATAATATATTATTAGTAATGTTTGTTTGATGAAAGTTAAAATTTGGAACATAAAAAAAGAAGACGATAAAATATCATATTCAAAAAGTTAGTATAAAGCAGAGGAAGTAATAATTAAGTCTAAAATTAATTGTGTGTGTTACATGACATGATGTTTCACGTTGAAGAAATGAAAATTCTAAACTCAGAAATTACAATAAAAGTATATTGCTGAATAGTTATGAGAAGGGGAAAGAAGTTGTTAAAACTGTTTAAACTTAGCAAATGGTGCATCTTCATTGATAAAAAATGTAAGATACATTATCAACAAATCCAGGCAACTAGTGAAACAAGGATAATGAACACTGTAAGCTGTTTTTGGATAGTATAGCCAGTATATGAAATAAAGGACATCAGAAACAAATCTTCAGTGACAAAATGTAATAAACTTGTAGAAGCAAATGAAAAAAATATTTCTTAACAAGGATAAAATGCCATTGTAAACTGCATGAAAAAAAAAAAGGTAATTTCACTTGAAAGTCTACAACAACAAAGCATAATTGGGCTTCCACAGAGATTTGAGTCAGGTAGCATGGGGCTGGATCATATCCCTGTGGAAGCGACATGTGCAAAACCTGTCTGATACACACCCTTATCACATCATATTCCAACCCATTGGCACATGTGTCATATCCTATGGAAGAAGGCAGCCATGTCACATATGAGCTCTGCTATAATTTCAGCAAACTGTTTCATATGGGCATGATCACTAACCAACTGTTCACATGAATAAGTGACACGTGCTAAACTACAGCCAAGAGCAAAGCTGACTACCCAGTGGCAAAAGATGTCGCTGAGTACAACATGCTCAGTTACAATCCATATCACCTAGATCCTTCACCCATATCTCTGAAGCTTGTAGTGCACTCTTTGCACTGCGTCCTTCATTTCCATAAACGTCCTGCCCTCGTTTCTGCTAGCTCCTGAACAACACCCACCCCAGGGCCCTAACTTCACTCATCCTGAACACACACCTTCTCCTCCTTCCTCTGTTCTGTCAACCCCACCCAATTCACTCCTCCACATCATTGCATGTCATCATCATTAAGCACTGTCTGAACTCACTGGTGCCAGTGCCATGTTACATTCCTATCCCTTACAGATACTGCCTCCCTCCCAGCCATTACCCACCTTTCTTCAACACTCTCTCCTTCTCCCTGCCTCCTTTATATCCTCACCAATTGCATCCAACATAACCCTCACCCCAGTCAAGCTTCAGAACTACATTTTCGGCACAGTGTATTCAGCCAGCATAAAGCAGTTGTATATCAGTGTGTGTGTGTGTGTGTGTGTGTGTGTGTGTGTGTGTGTGTGTGTGTGTGCGCGCATTTGTTTACATCAAAATAGGTTTTGTCTGAAAGCTAGAGAATCTTTCCAGTCTTGTTTATGTACTAGTTAATGATTCATAATATCAATTTCTCAGTGAAAGGTTGTCTTTACTCATAAATTATTTATATTGCACCTCATGTGGACATAAATTATGAAACACTATTTCTGGATGAAACAGCTGATTGACAGAAGATTCTCAGGCGTTTTGATGGATGAGTGCCTTACATGGAAACAATGTTCATCTATACCTGTAAAAAAATTGGCTGCACTGCGACCATAATAACTCCTCTCACTATGAAAAAATGACTATGAATCAATATACTTACATTAGCAATATAGGATTGAGATGTGACTAATCCAGGTTCCATTCTAAGTGTTCCATTGTCCAACTTGCCCAATGTAATGTGCTGGAAAATTTGCACTCTTGTTCATAACGCATATCAAGAGTCATTATGTGATTATGATTAACAAGAGTGATTATGTGAAAATGGTTGTTGTATTCTGACTAGGCCAACACAGCCCTCCCAGTTGCCTCCATTCTGTTACATTTTCTTTAAAATGTGTACGAGCTATAATCTTTAGGTAGCAGTGGTCATATAGTATTACTGGTTGTGGACAACATCCCTAAGGCAGACCTTCAATGTTTTGTTTCTCACAACAGCAGTTAAGCGTTTGAATGACTAGAAATGATCCTTCTAGGAATGTTTACAAACAAAATAGTGTACTCAAGCTGCTCTATCCCATTTATGACTGGAGATGTGGCATGCTCTACTGAAATGCACTGAGAATGCAGTTTTCTTTACCTCTAATGCACAGATGACTGCATGCAGTGATTTCCTGAGGTCAAAGTAGTATTGAGGAAAAAGCTTTTCATAAAAAAAACACAATCTATGCCATGTGTTGAAGATGGCAGAAAAGGACTTTTGTGCAGTTTAGGTGGAATTACTTTCTTTGGACACAATTCAGTAAGTACAGCAACTGTTATTTTGCTTTTCTCACTGAATTTAAATAGAGCCAAAGAAATTGTTTGTGGACCTAATGGATTTACCTGTTCTAGAGCTTCCTTATGCCATTTTCTTTGGCTTTTATAATACTCAAGCCTCTGAAAGTCAGAGAGTAAACTGTATGGAAATTATATTTGAAGTGCTCTAATGGCCATAGCAAATAGAGAACTAGGATAACTCATACTCACAAAAAATAAAAAAAAACCTGTGCTGTGTTTCATTTACTCATTTATAAATTGTGGTTCGTATTTCGATCTTCAGATCACTCGAGTTTTAAGTCAACATAAAAAAAACTACTTGAATGTTCTGTGTTGATGAAAGTAGATAAAGCATTACCTGCAGAGACAGGAACTGCTGTAATAAGCCCTAGTGTGATGAATAAGTCATATGTGAGAGCAACACTGAAGTTACCCAGCAGGTTTGCAACTGGAAAAGAAAAACAAATTTTAAGCAAATGAGAGACTCAAAGCAGTAGTTCTTTTGAATTTGCTAATATTCCTCTAGGTTATCAATTTCAAATCCCAAATCAAAACAATAAATGAATCATGATGAATGCTCAGAGTCAAGAAATGGATTGCATGGCTAAAAACATAAACATCATTTCAAGACTCCAAATTTGCAACTAACAATAACATTAGAAGTGAAATTTCTATTCATCGCTCACAAAAGTTCTGGGTATAAGAAACATGTAAATGTTACAAATTTAGGAAAGGCATCATACATTATGAATGATAGATGGTATACAGTATAGAGTAGAAAGTAGCAAATATTTTTGAGCTTTTGATCTTTTTTCTGTTATAAGAGCATTCTGCCTGAAACATAAACAAACACTCACATCTATACATCAAGAACTTGTGTGGTGGAGCTCTTGCTGTTCATGTTGTATTCTTACATTCTCACAGACAATATTAATATTAACCTCAGACACTTTATAGATAAGGCACTTTTAAGATTTTAAAGTGATGCAAAGGTTTGTAACTTGATTTATATGTTCAAAAATGTAATTGCACTCCAAAAATTAAAAAAAGCATAGTACCCTTTGACTACAATATCAGTGAGTCACTATTGGAATCAGTCATCTCATACAACTACATGACTGTAACACTTTGTAAGGGATATGAAATTGTATGCTCATACCCCCGAAGGTGGCAGGGGTAAAATACAGGGAGCAAAAGGCTATTTACAATTTGTACAGAAACCAGATGGCAGTTATAAGAGTTGAGGTGCATTAATGGGTTAGGAAGGCTGTGGGACAGGGTTGTACCCTATCCCCGATGTTATTCAATCTGTTTATTGAGCAAGCAGTAAAGGAAACAAAAGAAAAATTCGGAGTAGGAATTAAAATCCATGGAGAGGGAATAAAAACTTTGAGTTTCGCTGATGACATTGTAATCCTGCCAGAGACAGCAAACGACCTGGAAGAGCAGTTGAACACAATGGACAGTGTCTTGAAAGGAGGATATAAGATGAACATCAACAAAAGCAAAATGAGGATAATGGAATGTAGTCGAATTTTTATTTATTGATGTATTTATTTACTTAGCATCCTTGTATCTCATCATTATAAAAATGATATAGGATTTATCATACACTGCCTTACATAGGAAATAGGACATGAAAAGATTTACAATTATATGTCCATAAATAAAATATTATTACATATAACATGAAACCATATGCATAACAACATTCATAATATGCTAAATTTCAATAATAGATGAATACAATTTAGTTTTCAATGAGCATTTTGGGTCATTACAATGAAGGAAATAAGCTACTGTATACTGAATGCTGGTGATTTAAGTATTCTTTGACACTGTAAAAACTCTTGCTAAGTAACATTTTTTTAAGTTCTTTTTTAATATGTGGAATTTTGGTATACTTTTAATTTCCTTTGGTAGTGCACTAAATAAGAGTTTTGGCTGATAAAGAACACTTTTTTGATACATAGCTTTTGCGTGACTTTCTCTACAAAACTTGTCTCTATTTCTTGTTTTGTAGTTATGAACTTGACTGTTTAACAAAGAATGTTCCTGGTGTGCCTTCATAAAACATATACTTTCATAAATATAGATACATGGTAGAGTTATGATTTGTAGTTCCTTGAAAACTTTTTTACATGATTCTCTGTGTGTCATACCTCTGATTATTCTTATTGCCCTCTTTTGAATCACAAATGGGTGTTTGGCCAAACTGGTATTTCCCCAAAGTATGATACCATATCTTAGTGTGCTATGTATGAGTGCAAAGTATGAACATAACACTGCATCAACACTACAGGAATTTTTTTGTATTCTAATAACATAGCAATACTAACTTAATTTTTTGTTTAACATTTCTGTATGTTTCTCCCACATTAAATATTCATCCAGCCATAATCCTAAAAATTTAGTGTGGGGGGTTTGCTCTATCTTACACTGGCCAAGTTTTACAGTTAGGTCAGATTTTACTTTGTTTGTTACATGTCTGAAGTTCATCCAAACTGTTTTTGGTCATTAACAATTAATTTGTTGTTTGTAAACCACATGTTTGCTTCTTCTGTGGCTACTGTGACTCTCACCAGTAAGTCAGTTTCATTTGTAGCTTTGACAAATAGACTGGTGTTGTCAGCAAACAATACTGCATCTGCTTTTGATAAATGGCTTGGCAAATCATGTATAAATATTAAGAACAGCAATGGTCCCAGTAAATGTTAATCGGGTGCTGCTGAGGGAATTAGGTTAGGAAATGAGACGCTCAAAGTAGTAAATGAGTTTTGCTATTTAGGGGGCAAAATAACTGATGATGGTTGAAGTAGAGAGGATATAAAATGTAGACTGGCAATGGCAAGGAAAGCATTTCTGAAGAAGAGAAATTTGTTAGCATCGAGTATAGATGTAAGTGTCAGGAAGTCTTTTCTGAAAGTATTGGTATGGAGTGTAGCCATGTATGGAAGTGAAACATGGATGATAAATAGTTTAGACAAGAAGAGAATAGAAGCTTTCAAAATGTGGTGCTACAGAAGAATACTGAAGATTAGATGGGTAGATTACATAACTAATGAGGAGGTACTGAATAGAATTCGGGAGAAGAGAATTTGTGGAATAACTTGACTAGAAGAAGGGATTGGTTGGTAGGACATTTTCTGAGGCATCAGGGGATCACCAATTTAGTATTGGAGGGCAGCGTGGAGGGTAAAAATTGTAGAGGGAGACCAAGAGATGAATACACTAAACAGATTCAGAAGGATGTAGGTTGCAGTAGGTACTGGGAGATGAAGAAGCTTGTACAGGATAGAGTAGCATGAAGAGCTGCATCAAACCAGTCTCAGAACTGAAGACCACAAAAACAAAATGATCATATATGCCCAGTCACACATAAAGCATATGGCAGACTTTGATTCACTGGTACAATACTAGGGATATGTAATCAGTCTACAAAGCATATAGTTTACAAAATATTCATGTGACCAAGCATAGAAAATTGCTCAAATGAATTCCAGTAGGACTAACAGGGGATATTGAACATATACAGAGGAGGGTAGTGTGAATAGTCACAGGTTAGTTTAATCCATGGGAGAGAGTTACAGAGAAACTGATATTCCAAACACTTAAAGATAAATGCAAAATATCCTGAGAAATTTTGCTTACAAAGTTCTAAGAACCAGCTTTCTATAACCCCCTATGTATCAGTCCCATAGGGATTGTGAAGACAAGATTAGATTAATGACAGTGCACAAAGACACATTTAAATAGTTATTTTTCCTGTGCTCCATGTGTGAATGGAATGGGAAAAAGTCCTGACTATTGATACAATGGGATGTGTCCTCCACCATGCACTTAACAATTGTTTTCAGAGTATGGTTGTAGATGTAGATGTGAACTGTGCATGTGGAGAAAGTGTACTTATACAGAGAACAAGAGGAAATACTTGAAAGCTAATGCAAGTTTCAATTGCGTCAAGTATCATTCATGAAATGCACAAATATGGTTAATCAATATTCATCTACACCTAAAAATACATCCATACTTTGTAAACCAGTATGAAGTGGATGGCAGAGGATATTTCCCTTGCACCAGTTGTTAGGGCCTCTTCTTTTTCCATATCTGGTACCACGCACCTCGGAATTTGAATCCCTGCCAGACGTCATGGATGTCGAAGACCCCTAGAGGTCTCTGCACCGTCGCGCTGTAAGCAGTGGCACATTTAGAGTGAAGGCACCACAGTGGAACATGTGGTTCCAGCGGCCAATAGTGGCACCCCCGATAGAGTATTTAAGCGCCTGCCTCTCGCTCAGCCTGCCAGTCAAACCTTGCGTATGTCTCTGGACACATCGCCTCGCCTTAGACAGCTTATTTACTTTCTTGTTCTGTGTACAAGTGGACGTGGTTGTTAGGTTTTCTTGTGACTCTGATGTTTTGATCTTGTTGTTGTTCATTCTGTCCTTCATTGGTCGTGTCCGTCCTCTCCTGTTGTGTTGTTGTTTGTGGGCCGCTCCGCGGGTCCTGATGCACTTTCTGTCACTTCAACCCCGCGTCTGTTCCGTTCACTGTTACAACACCATTCGCATATGGTGTGTGGGATAAATGACTATTTAAATGTCTCTGTAATTCTCCAGTTTGTCACATCTTCTATAAAACAAAATTCAAGTAATACCAGTACTTATTTTTAACAAATAACAAATGCCAAGATACTTCTTACGTGTCAAATAATATCAAAATAGCTCAAAAATACATACAGTTTTCACATCTGAATAACAGATGTCATACTTTTGTAACTTCCTCATGAATTCATTCTGGAGGTACACATTTTGCATGTTTGAAAGATAAGGAAAAACAGAGACACAATTGGCCTTAAATAAATTACATTTTTGGTGTGAGAACATTCCAGAGCAACACCATTCTCAGATCCTTTTCAAGTTACAATGGAGTTACAATTTAAATGCAACAAAAAATGTTATTTACTTTTCAAGTGAATTACAGTTTTGCTCCCAAAATTACTGAAATGTGACACCTCTAGAGCTTTGTTTAGGTTTTGATTTTTACCTAGTTTTCTTTAAATAAAATGGATTTAAAAATTAATTTCACAGTTAGATTCAGAAGACTTGTAATTAAGTAGTGAACAATAAAATTTTGATCTGAACCTTCTAAACAAGTTTTTCACAATTACAAAATTTACATGTTCTTTATTTACAGTACAAAAGAAAAATTGAGTATTAGTTTCATCAGTATATCAAATTTTTACACTTTATTATTTTTTACTGTTCCAAAAGAAATGATGGTATGATGAACTTTACTTGAAAAATATTACATTTACAAATTGCACAAACTTGTGACTGACAGGAATGGTCACATTAACTACTAAACAGTTAAAGTAGAACTGTTTCTGTATAAGCTCATATGTATCACATACTTCAAATGTAAACATATGTTGCAAACTACAACTACCAAATAATTTAGTCTATTCCTTGATACCTTTCACTGTCTTCAGCATCTCCGTGATACTCTCCCATGCTTCAAACAGACCTGTGGCCATTCATGTATATGTTTAATATCCCCTATTAGTCCTATTTACTCTCTCTCTCTCTCTCTCTCTCTCTCTCTCTCTCTCACACACACACACACACACACAAACACACACACACACACACACAAACACACACAATTTGCTATGTAGACTGATTGCATTTCCCTAGAATTCTTCCAGCAAATTAAAGTCTGCCACCTGCATTAGATACAACTCAGTCTACGTGATCATTCTATTTCACATACCTACCAGTAGTTACATGCAGGTAACTGCATGAGTTTACCAATTCCAATTGTGACTCATTGGTATTATAGCCTTAGGATGCTATGTTCCTTTTTTCATTTCATGAAGTCCACTGTTATACATTTTTTAATGTTTAAATAAAGTTGTCAATACATATACTACTTTGAAACACACTTCCAGAAAAAAAATAGTACAACCTTTTAGAGGTTTCCCATTCACTCAAGATTTATTGTTGCAACAGTGCATATGGAATACATGCAATGATTTCACTTGCAGATCACCTTTGTGACTCAAGAATGGCAAAATAATGAGTGTAACAATATTCTGTGCATACTGAGTGCTGGTTAGTGTCCCCTCAAAAAAACCAGAGGCCAACAAGAGTTTCAGCTTATTGCACCGCAGATCTTAAGGCCTATGAAGGGGCCAATGTGTCTTGGATGACTACACTCAATGAGACAGCACTAACTAGTGCTGTCATATGTGCAAACGTAAATTATTTCTGAATTATTGCTGCTGATAAAAAAAAAAAAAAAAAAAAAATTGCATGAAACACCTTAAGTGTACTATGTACTTTCATTCTGTCTTTGTGCTGCGAAATTTTATAGGTAATGTTTGGGGTCTTTCTATTCTAATATATCAAAACTGACTATCTGATTTATTGTTTTTGCTTGTGAATATTGCTTCATAAATTTGAATTTCCATGCTGCAACATTTGTCTTTTACTTACCTGTTCATCCTTTTATAATTACAGTATACTATGTATTTTTCTTCTACAGTCTCAGAATAAAAGAACCATGTAAGTCTAGTAATCTCACAACTACTATCAAGTATGATGAATTAAAATACACTCCTGGAAATTGAAATAAGAACACCGTGAATTCATTGTCCCAGGAAGGGGAAACTTTATTGACACATTCCTGGGGTCAGATACATCATATGATCACACTGACAGAACCACAGGCACATAGACACAGGCAACAGAGCATGCACAATGTCGGCACTAGTACAGTGTATATCCACCTTTCGCAGCAATGCAGGCTGCTATTCTCCCATGGAGATGATCGTAGAGATGCTGGATGTAGTCCTGTGGAATGGCTTGCCATGCCATTTCCACCTGGCACCTCAGTTGGACCAGCGTTCGTGCTGGACGTGCAGACCGCGTGAGACGACGCTTCATCCAGTCCCAAACATGCTCAATGGGGGACAGATCCGGAGATCTTGCTGGCCAGGGTAGTTGACTTACACTTTCTAGAGCATGTTGGGTGGCACGAGATACATGCGGACGTGCATTGTCCTGTTGGAACAGCAACGATGGGTTCGATGACGGTTTGGATGTACCGTGCACTATTCAGTGTCCCCTCGATGATCACCAGTGGTGTACGGCCAGTGTAGGAGATCGCTCCCCACACCATGATGCCGGATGTTGGCCCTGTGTGCCTCGGTCGTATGCAGTCCTGATTGTGGCGCTCACCTGCACGGCGCCAAACACGCATACGACCATCATTGGCACCAAGGCAGAAGCGACTCTCATCGCTGAAGATGACACGTCTCCATTTGTCCCTCCATTCACGCCTGTCGCGACACCACTGGAGGCGGGCTGCACGATGTTGGGGCGTGAGCGGAAGACGGCCTAACGGTGTGCGGGACCATAGCCTAGCTTCATGGAGATGGTTGCGAATGGTCCTCGCCGATACCCCAGGAGCAACAGTGTCCCTAATTTGCTGGGAAGTGGCAGTGCGGTCCCCTACGGCACTGCGTAGGATCCTGCGGTCTTGGCGTGCATCCGTGCATCGCTGCGGTCCGGTCCCAGGTCGACGGGCACGTGCACCTTCCGCCGACCACTGGCGACAACATCGATGTACTGTGGATACCTCACGCCCCACATGTTGAGCAATTCGGCGGTACGTCCACCCGGCCTCCCGCATGCCCACTATACGCCCTCGCTCAAAGTCCGTCAACTGCACATACGGTTCACGTCCACGCTGTCGCGGCATGCTACCAGTGTTAAAGACTGCGATGGAGCTCCATATGCCACGGCAAACTGGCTGACACTGACGGCGGCGGTGCACAAATGCTACGCAGCTAGCGCCATTCGACGGCCAACACCGCGGTTCCTGGTGTGTCCGCTGTGCCGTGCGTGTGATCATTGCTTATACAGCCCTCTCGCAGTGTCCGGAGCAAGTATGGTGGGTCTGACACACTGGTGTCAATGTGTTCTTTTTTCCATTTCCAGGAGTGTATATTTGGGGTACTGGCAGAAAAATAAGATTTATTTACTGTTTATAGTGGTAGACCTCATATGTAAAACTTTATTAGTATTTTTGGATTTTTCACTCTATATTTCTCTCATACATGTACGTGAACAGAGTTAAGAAGGGAATTTTTTTTAATGAATTACTTAAACTGTGGTCTGATCTTTTGCACTGTTTTATATGAAATTAACTGAAGACAAGTTTCCCATCACGACAGTAATTTCAAATGAATTTATATGCATTTTGAAAAATAAATTTAAATTTTTTTACTTAAATGAGTTAGACTGAGAAAATATTACGATATGGTACTCAACCAGTGTAAGCAATCCAAAAACTCTAGTGCTTTAGTGAATAAAATTTTTTTTATGGAAAACAAAAAAGTAAGAGGTCAGTTCACTTACTATTGTGGTGTCTTCATAAGAGAAAGGCATAATGGAGTGTTGTTTTTCAGACATATGAGAAATTAAAGATTAACATATTTCTTTTGATTTGCAACACATATTGTACTATTACAAATAGAATATGTGAATTACAATCCGGAGCAATTTTTCAGTTTGAAGCATAGTAATGGCGTTATGAGGTTTTTTGAAATATTTTGTGATGACGATGAGGTTTATGTTGAGATGAAGCACTGTGAGATATGAAGGCTTATTGTATTGCAAAGTATAATGAGTATGTGAAGTTATTGAGGTTTATAATGACATTAGGGAAATGAATTATTAGGAACTTAATGGTGCTCTGTTTTCTAATGCATTGTACTTTTGTTTATGATGGACTGCTGTTTCTGAGAAATGAGTATAAGAAAGAAAAAAGTATTATATAATTGATGCTTATGAAACCAAACAATGGAAAATCCAGGATAGAATGTAGCAATAATGGAAGGAAAGTTGCTACTCACCGTATGGCGGAGATGCTGAGTCATGATAAGCACAACAAAAAGATTCACACAATTATAGATTTTGGCCATTAAGGCCTTTGTCAGCAATAGACACACATACACACATGCACACACACACACTCATGCAAAAGCAACTTGCACACACATCTGCAGTCTCAGATAACAGTGCGATTTCAGTTATCTGAGACTAGACGTGTGTGCAAATTGCATTTGCGTGTGTGCGTGTGCGTGTGTGTGTGTGTGTGTGTGTGTGTGTGTGTGTGTGTGTATGTGTGTGTGTGTGTGTGTGTGTGTGTGTCTATTGCTGACAAAGGCCTTAATGGCCGAAAGCTATAATTGTGTGAATCTTTTTGTTGTGCCTATCTTAACTCAGCATCTTTGCTATATGGTAAGTAGTAACTTTTCTTCTCTAAAATTGATGTTTATGAAAGTTTGAGCTGGGTCTGATTTGTTGAAATTATTGTTATTTTACTTAACAGTTGTATAATTCCATAGCACTGGCATGAGAAAGAATGAGTGCTGGTAGGAAATAACTTACATGTACTAAATATTTTGTTGCTGACTAAAGTATTAACAACTTATGAAAATCTTCAAAGCTGTCTGACTTTGTAAAGGCGTAACTGTGCATAATTAAACAGTGAGGCATTGTACAGAATAAAACAAAATGGGATTATTGTTGTTGAAAATACCTACCACACATTGCCTGTTATACTAAAATATTAGATTGTCTGGACCAGCTGAGACAAATATCTAAGATGACTATTCTTTATGAGTTTTGAAAATTGTGACTGTTTGTAATATATTTTAGGAAATGTGTTCCTATGATTTTGCATTAATAGTTTATAACTTAGGCAGCACAGCAAAATTTCAACATTTACTTGAAAAGCTTACCAGTAATTCTTTCAAGTTTACTACTGCTTTTAATGTTATCTTGCACTCTGGTTAACTACTTCGAAGTTTTATCTCTATAATTGTAGAAAATAGTCAGATTTCAATGCTTAGCATGTACTTCAAACATTAGTTGGGTGATTGTAATTCTCTGTTTATCTAAGAAATCTTGTCTTTCACTGCCTTATCATTAAATAAGAAAATTATTTGAATTCTCTTTACTAAAATTATGTCAAATTTCAATTCAAAAAATACTATTATTCAATTTTTAAAGATGACAAGAACCATAATAGTAAAAACCAAATTCTATTTTACTGTAATTCTACTAGAAATGTTTTTCAGGAAATAAGTCTTCTTGTATTTGTTTTGAGATTTTTGTATCTGTATCTACACGTGTATCATTTGTCAGTGTACAACTAAGTCACCGAAAATGAATCCTCAAATTTCATTAACAGTCAGTTTGCTAGATATACACGTTATAAAAACCCTTTCAAAATGAAGGGCTTCCAGGACCTTCAACTTTTTGTAAAACTGTTTATGAAACCACTAATTTTATGTGTGACATCTAAAGTCATAAATTATTGTACACGTTCTGTGTCCAATATTTGGTGGGGCAGATATTGTAATAAATCCTGCCTCCTTAGAACTTCTGTACTTCAATTGAAATGTTCAACTCAGTACCAATTATGGCCTGATTTGTTACACTAAAATGATATATTCCACATATAAAGATAATTCTGCATATGTTTGATCTGGAAAACACTAGTTTTTCTGATAATATAGTTTTACTTTTCTTATCAATTTAATTAGCAACATCAATCTTGAACCATAAAAATTAGCAATCACAACTGTTAACTTAAATAATGGAAAATCCACAATGGAATGTAACAATATGATGAAAAGGGCAGTCACTACTCACCATATAGCAGAGATGCTGAGTTACAGAAAGGCACAACAAAAAGACTGTCACATAATTAGATTTCAGCCATCCAGGCCTTTGTCAAAATTAGGCAACATAGACACAGACACATACTCACACAAATGCAACTCACACACACACGGCCACAGTCTCTGGCACCTGGAGCCAGACTGAGAGCAGCAGGGCATTATGGGAGAGGCAACCAGGTGGGTGTAAGGGGGACGTGGGGCAGGGAAAGGCAGAGATATCAGGGGGTAGGGGCAGGGGATGTTAAATTGCTACTGGCAGCGTGCAGGGATGAGGTGGAGAATGGGGTAGCTAGTTGCAGCTGGGAGGTTATATGGAGGGCAGAGGAGAGATTGGGGGGGGGGGGGGGAAGGTTAGCAGAAAAGGAGAGAAATAAAAAGACTGGGTTCACTGGTGAAATAGAGGGCTGTGTAATGCTGGAATGGGAACAGGGAAGGGGCTAGAAAGGTAAGGACATGACTAATGCAGGCTGAGAGCAGGAGCATTACAGGAAGATAAGATGTATTGCAGGGAGGGATCCTATCTGTGCAATTCATTAAATCTGGTGTTGGTGGGAAGGATCCAGATGACACAGGCTGCGAAGCAGTCACTGATATGATAGATGTCATGTTGGGTGGCATGCTTGGCAAGAGGGTGGTCCAGTTGTTTCTTGGCCACAGCTTGTCAGTGTCATTAATACAGACAGACAGCTTGTTGGTTGTCATGCTCACATAGAATGCAGCACAGTGGTTGCATCTTAGCTTGTAGATCACACGACTGGTTTCACAGGTAGCCCTGCCTTTGATGTGATAGGTGATGTTTGTGACAGGACTGGAGTAGGCAGTGGTGGGAGGATGTGTGGGACAGCTCTTGAATCTAGGTCCATTACATCCTTATGAGCCATGAGGCAAGGGTTTGGGAGCAGGGGCTGTGTAGGGATGGAGGAGGACATTGTGTAGGTTCAGTGGGTGGTGGAATACCACTGTGGGAGGAGCAGGAAAGTTAGTGGGCAGGGCATTTCTCGTTTCAGAGCACGATGAGAGGTAATCAAAACCCTGATGGAGAATGTAATTCAGTTGGTTGGTTGGTAGGTTTGTCAGATTAAAGGGACCAGACTGCTATGGTCATCGGTCCCTGTAATTCAGTTTCTCCAGTTCTGGATGGTACTGAGTCATGAGGGAAATGCTCCTCTGTGGCCAGACTGTGGTGCTTTGGGAGGTACTGGGTGACTGGAAAGATAAGGCACGGGAAATCTGTTTCTGTACTAGGTTGGGAGGGTAATAACGACCTGTGAAGGCCTCAGTGAGACCCTCAGTAGCCTATATTTTGAGAGGGACTGCAGATGGCTAGGCTGTAAAGGAACGGACTTCTTGGTATGAAATGGGTGGCAGCTGTCGAAGTGGAGGTATTGCTGGTGGTCGGTAGTTTTGATTTGGACAGAACTACTGATATAGCCATCTTTGAAGTGGAGGTTGACATCAAGGAAAAGTTGCTTGATGGGTTGAGTAGGACCAAGTGAAGTGATTGGCAGAGAAGGTCATTAATGAAACTGAACCAGATGAGGGGTTTGGGATTCTGTGTGTTTAGGAAGGATTCCTCTAGAAGGCCCATGAATAGGTTGCCATAGGATGGTACCATGTGGGTGCCCATAGCCATACCCTGGTTTTATTTGTAGTTAATGCCTTCAAAGGAGAAGTAATTGCGGTTGAGGACATAGTTGGTCATGGCGACTAGGGAGGAGGTGTTTGGTTTGGAATCCATCAGGCATTGGTAATGGTAGTGTTCAATAGCTGTAACACCATGGGCATTAGAGGTGTTACTGTAAAGGGAGGTGGCATCAGTAGTTACAAGCAGGGCATCATGTAGTAAAGGGACAGGAACTTTGGAGAGTTGGTGGAGGAAGTGGTTGGTATGTTATATAGGAGGGTAGGTCACAGGTAATAGGCTGAAGGTGTTGGTCTACAAAAGCAGAGATTTTCTCAGTGGGGACACAGTAACCGGCCACAATGTGGCATCATGGGTGGTTGCGTTTATGGACTTTAGAATGCATGTAGAAGGTAAGAGTTCGGGGAATGGTAGGGGTGAGGAGTTAGATGGACTCTGGGGAGAGGTTCTGGGACAGGCCAAAGAGTAGAGACTGGAGATCCTACTGGACTTCTGGAATGGGGTCACTGTGGCAGGGTTTGTAGGTGGATGAATCTGACAGCTGGCAGATCCTTCTGCCAGATAATCCTTGAAGTTCAAAACAGCAATCTACATATACATCTACATCTACATGGTTACTCTGCAATTCACACTTAAGTGCCTGGCAGAGGGTTCATTGCACCATTTTCATACTACTTCTCTACCATTGCACTTTCAAATGGTGCATGGGAAAAAGGAAAACCTCAATCTTTCAATTTGAGCTCTGATTACTCTTATTTTTTATGATGATCATTTCTCCCTATGTAGGTGGGAGTCAGCAAAGTATTTTTGCATTTGGAAGAGAAAGTTGGTGATTTATATTTCATAAATAGATCTCACTGTGAAGAAAACCGCCTTTGTTTCAGTGACTGCCACCCCAACTCGCGTATTGTATCAGTGACACACTCACCCCTGTTGTGTGATAACACGAAACAAGCTGCCTTTCTTTGCACTTTTTTGATGTCCTCTGTCAATCCTACCTGGTAAGGATCCCACACTGTGCAGCAATATTCCAGCAGAGGACAGACAAATGTCATGTAGGCTGTCTCTTTAGTGGGTTTGTCTCATCTTCTAAGTGTTCTGCCAACAAAGCACAATCTCTGTTTTGCCTTCCCCTCAATATTATCTGTGTGGTCTTTCCAAGTGAAGTTGCTCATAATTATAATTCCTAGGTATTCAGTCAGATTGACAGCCCTTAGATTTGTGCAATTTATTGTATACCCAAAATTTATCAGATTTCTTTTAGTACTCATGTGGATGACCTTACACTTTTCTTTGTTTAGTGCCAAATGCCACTTTTTGCACCATACAGAAATTCTCCCTAGATCATTTTGTAATTGGAATTGATTGTCTGATGATTTTACTAGATGGTAAATTACAGCGTCACCTGCAAACAATCTAAGGGGACTGCTCAGATTATCACCTAGATCATTTATGTAAATCAGGAACAGCAGAGGGCATATGACACTACCTTGTGGAATGCCAGAGATCACTTCTGTTCAACTCGATGATTTACCATCTATCACTACGAACTGTGACCTCTCTGAGAGGAAATCACGAATCCAGTCACACAACAGAGACAATACTCCATAGGCATTCAATTTGCTTAATAGTCACTTGTGAGGAATGGTATCAAAAGCCTTCTAGAAATCTAGGAGTATGGAACTGATCTGAGATCCCTTGTCGACAGCACACATTATTTATGTTGCACAAGAACGACATTTCTTGTCCACAATGGTGGTGGCTTTGTCAGCAGGTAGGATTATAAGGTCAGGATTAGTTTTTAGGTGCCCAAATCCTTTACCATCTGCCACCCCTACCCTGCTATCCCTCCCTCTCCCTACCACAGCCTCCTCCTTATCCCCACCCAGTTGCCTCTCCCATAATTCCCTGCTGCTTACAGTATGGCTCCAGCTGCTAGAGACTGTAGATATGTGTGTGAGAGTTGCATTTGTGTGAGTGTGTGCATGATTGTACGTTGTTTAATTTCAGCAAAAGTCTTGTTCACCAAAAGCTAATTGTGTGACAGTCTTTTTGTTGTAACTTTCTGTGACTCAGCATCTCCACTACATGGTGAGTAGCAACTTCCTTTTCATCATATTGTAACAATTGTTAAAAATCACATTACAATGAAACTAATATTATTAAGCTTTAGTTCTCATGTAAACAAAATTCCAGTTTTCTTTTTTAATTTCTTAATATTACCATTAACAATGCATTCAATAATTGTACAAAGACAAGAAGCTGAGAGTTTTTATACTGTCAAAATTTGCAACATTCATTGTTTGTATTTGTATTTGTATTTACTCATCCTGTAAATCATGCTTAAGTACAAAGCTTGTACAAAGCCAGGTTTGACATATTACATACAAGTTTATGCATACTGTGATTTAGAAAACAACAGTTAATTATTAATTATTAGGTGCATAAATCTTTATATGAATAATTATTTCCAGAAAATGTGATGTAAATTATACCTGAAGAGTAGTTTCAATTAAGACGGTCATAATAAGATTCATTTGGACTACATCCCATTCTGGAAGGATCCAGAACCTATGAACATAATACTTACAGAAATTTTAGTCGCCAAAAGTGACATATTAGTTTCAGCTTTGTTGAGACTTGTGAATGTAACTATTAAGTTCTTTGTGTTGTGTTGAAACATTGCACAACGTGTTTTACTTAACAAGTGGTGTTATAGAAAGTGTCAAGAATTTTTGAATATATACTGTTGATGTCAAAAAGCAACAATAATACAATGACTTTTACTGAAACAAAAACCCTTGGACCTATTAACTAGAAAGCATAAACATGAACTGACACCCTTGACAATGAGACAACCAAAGCAAGATATGTAAAATTTATCTGCTAATATAACGTTTCTGCCCTTATGAAATTATATAGACACTGACAACACTAGAAAAGCTGGTCCAACATACTTTCTGTATGTCTATGAACATTTTGAGAGTAATAGATATATGACATTATAAGTAGTCACTGAAGGCTGGACAGAATGCTTTCTGGACAGCCCAGTGAGTTTCATTCAACATCTGCTTATCTATACCTCTAAGCTCTGCTTTACACCTATTAGGCATTAGGCTCCAATTTTTTATTACTTTCCCAGTTTCTTTATGGGAACTGTATACTATTGGGGGTGGAATTGAGTTCCCTCCATGGTCATTCAGATCTAAAACCTATGGACTTTTATTTCTGAGGAACTGTAAGATAATGCCTATTGTCATAAGCCATGCATGCTGGAGGAACTCTGCTAGGAGATTACTGTTCTGGCGTAACCACAAGCACCAGAACAAAGACAAAGAATGCAAGACCAGAGAAGGTGGTGAAACGATGTTGGCCAATGGTGCGCGGAATAGGACTGCACCACGACAGGAGCACCCTCAAGCCGAAGTGAATATAAGCGCCACTCCTACCAGCCTCAGCCACTCAGATTGGCTCAGTATACGGACATTAGTGGAGAGGGTTCACAGAGTATTAACACGGCCTAGCAGAGAGTGCTACGACAACAGTTATCAGTAATGTGTGTCAACTTGCAGGATCATTGTGTATAGCATGGACTTGGATTTATGTCACATGTTACCCATCGCTTGCAACACATTTGTACATTAAAATTAAGTATTGTCAATCTGCTTTGTAGAAATAAAACCACTAATGTTATTTGCTTGAATTGTTGTATGGCATTCTGAGAATGCAGCATCCCTTAGGCACCCTATACGAGACTAGTGGGCAAGACCCCACAATTACAGCATGTGCAGCAATCTCCACTATAAAAGTGAGTGACAGTTGTGGTGACTGCTCATCATTCTGTTATGTATACAGCCTCCAATGGTGAAAATGTGGAACATTTAAAGCAACTATGTACTAAAATGAAGGTTGTGCAACATGTGTGATCAATTATTAAATGTAAAATAAACACATAAGTAATACTTTTCGTTCCTTAAAGTGTGTATACATTTTTCTGGCGGACTCTGTATACATATGGCAGTAGTATTGCTTGAACAAGGTATAGAAAGGACAATGCATTGGCAGAGCTGTCATTTGTACTCAGGTGATTCATATGAAAAGGTGTCTGATGTGGTTATGGGCACACAATGGGAATTAACAGACTTTGAATATGGAACAGTAGTTGGAGCTAGATGCAAGGGACATTTCATTTTGGAAATTGTAGGTAATTCAATATTCTGAGATCCACAGTCTCAAGACTATGCCAAGAATATCAAATTTCAGGAATTACCTCTCATCACAGACAGTGCAATGGCTAATGGCCTTCACTTAGCAACCACACTAGTGGCATTTGCGCAGAGTTGTCAGTGCTAACAGACAAGCAACACTGCATGAAATAACCATAGAAACCAATGTGGGATGTATGATGAAAGTATCCGTTATGACAGTGTGGCAAAATTTGGCGTTAAAGGGCTACGGCAGTAGATGACTGACACGAATGTCTTCAATAAAAGCACAGTTATCACCTGCAGTGCCTCTACTGAGGTTGTGACCCTATCAATTGGACCCTAGATGAATGGAAAAATTTTGCCTGATCAGAGTACCAATTTCTGTAGATACAGCCTTGTATCCAAGTTGTCAACAAGGCAGTGTGCAGGCAGGTGGTGGGTCTATAATGGTGTGTGCTATGTTTACATGGAATGGTCCTAATGAAGTGATCATTGACAGGAAATTGTTATGTGCATCTACCAGGAGGCCACTTGCAGCCATTCATGGACTTCACTTTCACAAACAATGATGTAATTTTTATGACTGAGTGAGTTGGCACAGTGGTTAGCACACTGGACTCACATTCAGGAGGATGACGGTTCAATCCTGTGTCCGGCCATCCTGATTTAGGTTTTCCATGATTTCCATAAATCGCTCCAGGCAAATTCTGGAATGGTTTCTTTCAAAGGGCACAGCCGACTTCCTTCCCCATCCTTTCCTAATATGATAAGACCAATGACCACTGTCTGGTCTCCTCTCCCACAACAACCGAACCCAAACACAATTTTTATGGACATCAATGTGCCACTTTATCTGGCGACAATTATTCACAATTGGATTGAAGAGCATTCTAGACAGTTTGAGCAAATGATTTGGCCACCCAGATTGCCCAACATGAATACCATTGAACACTTATGGGACATAATTAAGAAGTCAGTTTGTCAACAAACTCCTGCACAACCAACACTTTTGCAATTATGGATGGCTGTAGAGGCAGCATGGCTTAATATTTGTGCAGTGGACTTCCAACAACTTGTTGAGTCACTGCCATGTTGAGTTGCTGCACTATGCTGGCAAAAATGAGATCTTACATGATATTACAAGGTGACTCATGACTTTTGTCATCATAGTGTACATGCTCCTCTCCAGAGCTAAACGTTTTATATTCTTCATTGTGCTGTGACACTGCTACCTTTATATCTACACTGGTGAAAATCTAAATGCTTCTGCTTGCTTTATTTCTCCATTATATTGTGGTAATTATTGTTGCTTCAGCTGCTTCATGGTCTCTGATACCAGTTTCAATGTGGACACCTCAAAGAGGTCAAGTTCGTTTGTTACTATTAGACTCAATATATTTCCATGATCAGTAGACTTATGAACAGTCTGTTCATGGTAGTTCTCAGATTAGTTATTTTTTAAAACTTCTTGGGATGTCTTGTCATGTCCACCATTAACTAAATTTTAATTTCCTGAGTTGGTTGTTGGACGATTAAAGTCTTCTCTGGTGATGACAATATCATTGTGGAATTGAAGTGCTAGTGACTGAGGTTTTTTGTAAAGTTTTTAGTTACAGCCGGGGGTGAGTCTGGTGGTCAATAGTAGGATCAAATTGTAAGTTTAGGCCCACATTTGATATTACATTTTGTCCATACAATGTTGTATGCAGTTTCAATATCTATCTCAGTGCACTTGAGTTTCTTCTCTAATGACACAAGTACCTTCAATATGATATTATATGAATAAAAATAGCTAATTTTTGAATATATAATACAAATGTATAGATAGGAAAATCTACTTATCAAGTGACTGCAGAGGAAAACACATATAAAAGTTAAGGAAATGTATAAGCTTTTGGAGTCAGTGGCTCCTCCTCCTGGCCGAAGGAATGAAGGGCAAGGAAGAAGGATGAAAGAAAAGATTTATATGTTCATGACAGACAAGATTTATATGTTCATACGTTGATGAAAGAAGAAATGAAGTGAGAAAGCAACAAGGGAAAGAAGTTGGGAAGGAAGAAAGAAAGGAAGGAGGGAAGAAACAAACAAACAAGAATTTTTCTGAAAGCTCAAGAAAAATGTTCAAATGAGTGTGAATTCCTAAGGGACCAAACTGCTGAGGTCATCAGTCCATAGACTTACAAAGTACTTAAACTAATTTATGCTAAGAACAACACACACACCCTTGCCCGAGGGAGGACTTGAAGCTCAGGCGGGAGGGGCCATGCAGTCCGGGATATGGTGCCTCGAACCTCATGGCCACTCAATGCGGCAAGGCTCAAGAAACTAAATAAAGAGGCAGTAGTATCATAACCCAAGAAGGAACTTGAAACATTCATCTCTGATCAGGAGCATGCAGAGAAACTTTGGATCAGAGAAAAAGAGAATGCTATGGCCACTGCACAATAAGTGCATAATAATGGTACATCTCAAACTGTCACCACTAAAGGCAAGGTTCCACATTCACTGGAAGGCCCAGTCTGGTACACTGTTTTATTCTGCCAAAGTTATAAAACAGGCCACACTATGCTGCAGATTTACACATTTATTCTCAAAATGGGGAATTGCTATACTTATGAAAATCAATGTTACATTCTAGACCCAGCTTTGAATATCATACTACAGCAGCTAATAGTTTCCTGGCCATGAGTTGAAAATATGAGGTATGTTCAGAAAATAAGTACTGTTTGTATTTCATTCCATGGTAGTATTACAACTGCAGTTCAATGCATACATGGTATTTTGAGCCATGGGGAAAGATATGACACCATCTGTGCATAGTTTGTACCATATAGTGCTTGCTTAGAATAGAAAACGTGATTGAAAATGGCACCACTTGTGAGATTAGATCAGTAATTAATTTTATGAATGCAAAAAACATAAACCACTTTACCTTCATTTACAGTTTAGTCAGGTTTGTGAAGAAATTCCAATGAGTGATTCAGTGGTAAGGAGATGTATCCAACAGTTCACGAATGATGTGATCAAGTTCATGATGATGAAGAAAGTGAGCATCTGTGTTTGGGTAACAAGGAAATGGTTCATGCAGTTGAAGGACTTATAAAAGAAAGCCATGATTTTATGGGAACTGTTATTTCTAAACTTCAGGATCACTTCTTTATGAAATTGTTTCTGAAAAACTGAATTTTTGAAAATTGTGTACCTGTTGGGTGCCAAAAACTCTTATAGAGTTAACACAAAAAACAGTATCTGGGTAGCGCATTTGACTTTCTGATGTTGGTGAAGATATTGTTGATTTTCTAAGCAAGATGGTGAATAGGGATGAGACTTGGGCCACCTTTGAAACCTCTCAATCAAAATGACCATCAGTGGAATAGAGAACACTGTGTTGCCAGTAAAGGCTAAAGCTAAGCAAATCTCAACTCCTGGAAAAGTCTTGTGAGTCTTGTGCCCAATCTTTTGGAATAGCCAAGTCATTCTACTTGAGACATGGTAGGTCATTCCACTGTACATTCTCATCACACTCCAAGTTAATAACTTGTTAAATTAAAAGAATGAAGGACAGAAATAACTAGGTGAAACTGTAATATAGATGTACACAGAATTTTATTAGAGTAAGTTAAGTGAAAACAAACTGTGATCTGAGTAGTAGATCATGAGACATTTCAATTTTAATTAAGCACTGAATTTAGAATTCTTGTTACTGCATGAAGATAGGACACTACAATTGTTATGTTGGTGGGATGGTAGCATCCCCAAGGATGCTGCATCATCATGGCAGGCTTCTGAGTGTGGTTACAGTAAATTTCAGAGGACCAGCGTAAGAATACAAAAGACACAAACTAAAGCACAATTCTGAGGACAGGCTCTCTTTCACAACCAGCAGATGGATGGGCCGAAAGAATGGGTGACCAAGGAAAGAAAAACAGTCCACCAGAAGAACAAATCTTTGTAACAATAAGAATGAAGTGAGAATTATTTGAGAGAGTGTTCCTAAAGAATTTCCACTGGAGAAACTGATGTGGGACACTACAGTTTTGAAAGAAAAATAATTGATAAAGTGGCTGGTCTGATGTCACAGCACACTCCAAAGATATAAGTAGGACTGATAGACCATTGTATAAGAGAGAATACATTGTGTCTTGATGGAGGTCGGAGATATGTCAGATGACAGTCCATCTAAGTTAAATTATAAGCTTTGTATTTGTCCATTTCATGTTAAATAAATTTGGATACATACACCCATGTGGGCAGGGGTGTTTCGAACAAAATTTTTGGGGGTGACAATATCCACAGGCTTAGACAGAGATGGCTTAACTGAACAAAACCTATGGGGCATCATACATCACTCAACCAACTATTGGTAAGTAATACGAAGCTGATCATTCAGTTGTGTGCTGGCCGAGTGTTGCGATAGATTATGGAGTATCATATGTCATCACTCAACCAACTGTCAGTAAGTGGGATGAGGCTAATTATCCATTGTTTATTGGCTCAGTGTTTTTATAGATTGTTGATGATGGCTGCATGGTCAAGACATAAAGGGCTGGAATAAATTATCTAGGAAGGGTTTTGCAAGGCAGGTTTTTGTTATGACTCACCGATCTTTCAAAGTTCCGCCGTGCAGTTACGAGCATCCTCTACATGTGGTGCTGTCTGCCAGCCATGCAGCAGCAGCGCCACCTAAGTGGACAGCCAGCCAGCGGCCACTAGACTTGGACTCAGTTATGATTTGACTGATAAAGTGTACATATGTGTTACTCTGTTTACTTGATCTGTGACTTTCATGTATTGCGTCTTCCTTGAAATATATTTGTACAACTTGAAGTTATTACAATTGGTGGCGAGGATGGGATTTTTCTTTTCCATCGCTGACCCACATGTTTCCATGACTACTTTAGAGCAACTATTGCAAGGTCTCATAGAACAGCAAATGCTTCTCACAAATGTGATTCATGATTACATTGCGGCATCAAATACAGGGCATCTCTCACCGCTGTCTCTACCTACTTTTCCTCCTTACGACGAGACGGCGGAAGACTGGTCTGATTATCAAAAACATCTTTGACAGCACTTCGTGGCATTTCATGTCATGGATGAACAAACATGTAGGTCTCTGTTCCTTTCATGGATTTCACCTCAAATTTATCGGTTGTTGTCGCAATTGGCTCCTTTGAAAGATCCTGCATCTTTGTCCTTTGCTGAAATGTGCTCACCTCTGTCCATCTATTTTCAAAAGCAAACGCATGTGGTAGCCTCTCGTGTTGCCTTTTATCATTGTCAAAAACAACCGAATCAATCCTATCGTGCTTGGGCTGCTGAACTTTACAGCTTCAGTACAAAGTGTCAATTTGCTACTGAAGTTCACAAAGAATCCTACGCCAATTCAATGGTATGGGATGCTATTATCCGATCGGCACCTGACAAAGAAGTTAGGCAACGTGCCCTTCAGTTGGAAAATCCAACTCTAGATGAAGTCCCATCCATCGCTCAGTCTTTTGAAATTTCTCGTGCCACTGGAGCGCAAATAGAGGCATGGGATGACATTGGGGAAATACAACCTCTGTGTGATGTTGACGAAGTGTGTGGCGTGTCCCCACCAGCCGACGTGGCCGCAGTACGCTCCCAAGCACAGCCTCAGCCTAACCATAAACAAACCTCTAAGAAACTGCAGCAAAACCCACGGCAACTTCCTTCATGTCCATGGTGTTTTACAAAACATTCATGACAAGATTGTCCACAAAGTGTGTCACAAATGCAAAAAAAGGGTCATGTGTCATCCGTTTGCAAATCTGACCGCATACATGATGTTCATGAACATGACGCTGATTCTGATTCTGTGTTGTCTGTCAAATGGTTCAAATGGCTCTGAGCACTATGGGACTTAACATCTGTGGTCATCAGTCCCCTAGAACTTAGAACTACTTAAACCTAACTAACCTAAGGACATCACACACATCCATGCCCAAGGCAGGATTCGAACCTGCAACCATAGCAGTCGTGCGGTTCCGGACTGAGCGCCTAGAACCACTAGACCACTGCGGCCAGCCTGTTGTCTGTCAATTGTACTTCTTCCCTTTCAGGGAAGTTATTCCTCACTGTCCAAATACTTGGTCGAAATGTTCGCATGCAGGTGGATACTGGTTCTGCTGCCACTATCATCAATTCTCAGACATATCTTCAGTTGGGTTCTCCAATCCTGTCACCTGTCACTAGGCAATTATGGACTTACAATAAACAGAAGATTTCTCTCTTGGGACAATTTGATGCTGAGGTATCTTACAAATCTGTCGTTCGCACTGTTCCCATATTTGTGGTCGACCATAGTAACACGGAGAATCTTTTTGGTTTCGATGCCTTTCGCGTTTTTGGGTTCTCCTTAGATGACTCTGTCAATATCATCTCTGATGCTATTCCTTATGCTCAGTTGGATTCCTTGTCGATGACATTTTCATCCCTTTTTTCTCCTGGGTTAGTCTGTGCAAACGAGTTTGAAGCTCATATCATGCTCAAACCCACTGCTCAGCCTAAGTTTTTTCGGGCTCGGCCCATTCCTGTGGCCCATTGGGATCAAGTCAAATGGGAGCTGGATCGTCTCACTGCTTCAGGGGTCTTGCTTCCTGTTACTTCCAGTGAGTGGTCCTATCCTGCCGTTGTCATTGCTAAGCCAAATGGTGATATTCGTCTCGTTTCAAAGCCACTGTAAATGCTCAATGCCTTATCAACACTTACCTATGCCTCAACCTGAAGAATTGTTCACTAAACTTGCTGGAGGCCAGTATTTTTCTAAGCTTGACCTGTCAGAAGCTTACCATCAACTTCCTCTCGATGCTGCTTCCCGGCAGTTTCTGGTCCTTAACACGCCATTCGGCCTCTGTCAATACCAATGATTGCCATTCGGGGTTGCCAGCGGCCCTGCTCTCTTTCAGTGATTCTTGGAACAATTATTGCTCACTGTCCTTGGGTGTATAAATTACCAGGACGACATCGTTGTCACTGGCTCCACCACTGATGAACATCTTCAAAATCTCCACACACTTTTACATGTCTTACAGACTGCCGGTCTTAAGGGTAATCTTCAGAAATCAAAATTTTTTCAGGCCTCTATCATGTACTTAGGGTTTCAACTCTCTCGGGATGGTATTTGTCCACTTCAGCAAACTGTCGCTGCGATCGATGCCCTTCCTCACCCTACATCTGTTAAGGAACTGTAGGCCTTCTTGGGGAAAATAGCATACTATCACAAGTTTTTACCATCTGCTGCTTCGGTGGATCAGCCGTTGCATCGCCTGTTGCATAAAAACATGTCTTTTCACTGGTCCGTGTCATTTGATGCGGCTTTCCAGAAATTGAAGACTATGCTGAAACAGGCCCCATGCCTGGCTACTTATCGACCTGGCCAAAATCTTGTTCTTGCCATGGATGCCTCTCAATACAGGGTCGGTGGAGTCCTTGGGCACCATTTTTCTGACGGTTCTGAACAACCCATTGCTTATGCCTCCAAAATGCTCACGGATGCCCAACAAAAGTATTCTCAAATTGAAAAAGAAGCTTTGGCCATTATTTATGCTCTTTATAAGTTTGGTGTTTTTCTCTATGGATCCAAATTTCATCTTATTGCGGATCACAAACCACTTGTTCCCTTGTTTCATCCATCATTGTCACTTCCCGACAAGGTTGCACACTGCCTCCAGCGTTGGGCTCTTTACTTGTCTCGTTTCAATTATGAGATTCATTTCCGGCCGACGGCTCAACATGTGAATGCTGATGCACTGTCTCACTTTCCTATGGGTCCTGATCTGGCTTTCAATAGGGACAAACTTTCGTGTTTCCATCTGGATGTTGCCGAGCAGTGGGTTGTGGACGGGGTCCCCATCACCGGGGACAGGCTGGCGGCTGCTACGGGTTTTGACCCTACCCTCTCCCGAGTTTTACGCTGTATTCAGAAGGGTTGTCCAGATTGTCCTCCCGCTAAGACTTCTGATCCATTGCGGAACTACTATGCTTTGCGTTACTGCCACATGGCTAGGGATGGTGTTATCCTCCTTTCCACCGAAAATGCTTCGCCGCGTGTTGTGGTACCTGCGTCTTTGCATGCTTCGGTCTTGCGCCTCCTTCACCAAGGGCAGTGGGGTGTCTCTCGCACAAAATCTCTGGTGTGCTGTCATCTATACTGGCCTGGCATCAACTCTGAAATCGCACACATGGTCGCTGCCTGCGGCCCTTGTGCATCACAGGCCGCCACCCCAAAGTCATCTTTGTCACCGGTACCTTCGCCTGAGAAGCCCTGGGAGCGTATTCATGCTGACTTTGTGGGACCTTTTTTGGGTACTTATTGGCTTCTTGTTATTGATGCCAACTCTAACTTTCCTTTCATTGTCCGTTGCACATCGTCTACCACTGCGGCAACCACCAATGCTCTGCTCGCATTTTCTCTTTGGAAGGCCTTCCCTGTACTCTTGTTACTGATAATGGTCCACAATTTGCCTCTTATGATTTTGCAGATTTTTGTGCCCGTCACAGCGTCATGCATGTCATGGTCCCTCCGTTCCATCCACAGTCAAGCGGTGAGGCTGAACGACTGGTCTGCACATTTAAGGCTCAGATGAGGAAACTCCTGACTTCTTCTGCTGATGATGCACTTCTCCAATTTCTGGCTTCTTACCATTTCACCCCCATGGGTGACCACAGCCCGACTGAGCTCTTACATGGCCGACAGCCCCGCATGCTACTTCATCTTCTGCGGCCTTCCACCTCACGGCTGCGGGTGCCTTCGCTTGGCTGGTTCACCACCGACGACCTTGTATGGGTATGGGGATATGGCAGGTGGCCAAAATGGAGTCCTGGCCACATCTTATGACACCATGGCCAACACCTGTATGGAATCCAGATGGACATGGGTGTTGCAGTGCGTTATTTGGACCAGCTTCGGCCTCGTGTTTCAGCGACGCCTGTTCCAGATGCCGCTGCACCACCTTCAGCTCTACCTGACGCTCGGGATACTAGAATCTCTCATTATTCACAATGCAGTCCTCTCACCATCATACTGGCGCCAGCACAAGAACTGATGCCACCAGGAGATGTGCCCATGCAGGAACCAGATGACCATCATCTGTAGGAGCAACTCTACTCACCTCCTTCTCCTACGGATGCGGACACATCGCCCATGTCTCCTGTTATAACAACTGGACTTGCCGCAATGGGCAGATTGGTGCACGGGGCCCCAGTAGATTCGACCCCCACGTCTCCTGTCATCTCGCCCCGTTATCATCGGGGACACTTCTGTCCGTACGGGAAGCCTCCTCCTCGAGACTTTATGGCCAGTCAAACAACACCTATGGATGTTAGCAATCTACAGGCCACCTCCATCAAGACATGTGCAAAAAATTCGAAGGTCGGGAAAAGTGTTGTGACTCACCGATCTTTCAAAGTGCCGCTGCGCAGTTACACGCATCCTCTACATGCGGTGCTGTCTGCCAGCCATGCAGCAGCAGCGCCACCTAAGCAGCCAGCCAGCCAGTGGCCGCTAGACTTGGACTCAGTTATGATTTGACAGTTAAAGCATACACATGTCTTACTCTGTTTCTTGATCTGTGACTTTCATGTATTGCATCTTCCTTGAAATATATTTGTTCAACTTGAAGTTATTACAGTTTTATTTTGATTAATCTCAAGCCAATAAACCATATTAATTAAACAACCAAGAGGAAGTCAGCCATGTTCCACACTGGTAAAGTTTTTCTCTGAGATGAAATAGTCAATGGAAATGTTTACTGCGAGATTCTTAAGAAACTACACCATGCAATACAGAAGAAGCACCATGGAATGCTTATAAACTATATTATTTTGATTCATGACAATGCTCAATCTCACACTGTGAACAAGACACAGTAACTCTTAGAGGACTTTCACTGGAGGCAATATGACCACCCTCTATACTGACATCACCTCACCCCTAGCAACTTCTGTCTTTTTTTGCATCTGAGGAAGTTCCTCACTGATCAAAAATTCAACAACTATTATGTGCTCAAAGAACATATTACTACATGGGTGACAACTAAGGCAGCAATCTTCTGTGAGGAAGGCATACAAAAACTTGTGCCATGCTATGTCAAGTGCCTACCAAATGGCAGGAGCTAGTAGAAAGGTAGTTTAAGATTTGTAATTTTTTGCCAATAGACAGTTTTTCTGTATCTGTGCTCATTTTGTTTTTTCAATGAAACAGAACTTACTTTCTGGAAGCATATTGTATCTTACAGTTCATCAAGGAAACGGATTATTAATAAGGTTATGCAGACATCACTAGAGGCAAACTATTTTTGTACATCTTAATACTGATTCTCTTGCAGAGAGAATGTTTTAAGGACACTCAGAATTACTGATGTCCAGCTTTGTGTTATTTCCTACAGTAATGTTCCCAATAAGTGAAGGTCACAATCAACACATTTAGAAAACTTATTCTTAGAAATAAATATCATCAATGACACATGTAACAATAATGAAACAATGGAAAATCCGGGATGGAATGTAACAATATTACGGAAAGGATAGTTACTACTCACCATATAGCACAGATGTTGAGTCGCAGATAGGCACAATAAAATGACTGTCACAAAATAAGCTTTCGACCAACAAGGCCTTTGTCAAAAATAGATGACAGACACACATACACATACTCATGCAAAGCTTATTTTATGACAGTCTCTTCATTGTGCCTATCTGCGACTCAGCATCTCCATTATATGGTAGGTAAAAATAATGGAAATTCCTATTGGGAACAATATGTATAACAAGAGAAAGGTAAGCAGTCACCTATAATGGATCAATGTGTGGAGTATAGTAACAAATAATAGAAAACAGCTTTTGAGCATTAGCTCTTTTTCTAGAAACAGTTCACACATTAACACATACAACCACAGAGACATACAAACGCACACCCAAAACCTAGTGTGAATGCCATTTTCTGTTATGTATCACTGTGTTCCACACATTGGTCCAGTATATGTGATTGATTGGCTTTCTGTTATCCACTGATATGGATGTAACAATAGTAATTCATCATGATGGTGAAACATTTACCATAAAACATGCTCAACAATCTGGTTCAAATCACAGTATACAGCAGAAACATACCTCATTGTGTTCAGAGAAAATTCATAAGAACTCATTGTTAACTATGTTCTTTCAGCTTTTTAAGTCCTGCTTTTTCTTATAACACACATTTACAAAAATTAAGTAGAACCATGGACAAGAAGTGGATAAAGTGGGCTTCAAGAATTTTGTAATGGGAAATAAAGCATCTATATCATATTCAAAGGACAAATTATAACCAGAAGTTAAAATCCTTTGCTATCAGTGTAAAAACCTGAAGACTGTTATCAAAAAAGCCAAACACATGTACTATACATAACACCCTAAGAATAACACCCTAATTTGTTAAACAATATACAAATGAAAATGACTTTCTAGGTGAAAGACAGTGTGTGGTGGTAATTATGATACTCTGAAATAACTGATCACAAATTTCAATGACAACATTCTAGCAGTGGCATTGGAATTGCTAAAGCATAACTGAATACAGATGCATTAAGTTTGCTCAATATGAAACAGTTTACATCATCTACTGTCATTATTTTAAAAATTAAAGTCCCTATGTAAACTACGTAAATAATTAGACTTTTAAAAATTGGCTCTTCTTTTTGGCTATAGCTGAGTTTCTAGCAGAGTATTAAAATTTTGAGTCGACTTGATATATTTGCCCTTTAGCTGCACGTATAATCAGTCATAGATTCAAGGGATTTTTCAAGACACTCATAAATATACAATTGTGACACATATCTACAAAATTAAGAGAATAAAATCGTCTCCAGACTTTCCAGGAAAGTGGCTTATACTAGCATGTTGTCACATTTTTCAAAATTTAGCATGAAAATGACTTCTGAATTTGACTTTTGGACTGTATTATCATATTAACACTTACAATTTCACAAATGAAGTACTAGCATGAGTAAACAAAATAGAGCTCAGGCAAAACCTAAACACATAGCTTCTTTACAAGGAATAGTAGAAGTCTTAAGCTAATAATCTGCAGCCAAAGACAATGGTCATGTGTGTGCAAGTCATGCTTGTGTGAATTTGTGTATGATTTGTACTTTACAAGAAGGCATTTTGGCTGAAAGTTCAAATGTATAGCAGCCTTTTGTTGTGCCTGTCCAGGACTCAACATCTCCTCTACATGATGAGTGACAGTCTATCCCTTTCATAATACAGTCATTATCCTAACCTGGATTTTCCTTTGTTAGAACATAAACACATACAGAAATATCATATGATTTCATAGCTTTGATCTTATTTTTTATGAGGTTGGGAAAGTTTTGTGATCTTACAGAGAATGATACTGGTACTCTTCCAAATATGTTGTAATAGCGTAGAATATGAATTACTTGGCTGTGATGTTCATATGTTCTCCGAAGTACAAGTCATGGAGCATGTGCTCAGGGGTGCTTAGTAATGGGACATGACCTGTCTTTGACAGTAGCAAGGTGGAGTTCTTCATCTTTCATGTAGAAATCAGCTGGTCATATGTCAAGTGCTCACAATCTACAGAATCGAGGAGTTAATAGCCCACAAAAATTATAAGAAATTAGAATTATATGGGTTCTAAATGGACTGAATACAAAAGGGGAAACTGAGTGAAACAAAAATTTATAAGAGTGTCAATTTCTCATAGAATCTGTTTGTATTTGCATATTTTAATAAAAATTATAGTAATGTAAGTGTGAGAATGGAAAGAACAGTCAAAGCTGATACAAGGAAAGCAATCTCCCACTAATGGCTGAAGTTTAAACACAATGTGTCAAGGAAAAGAACATCACTAACTTTCAAACTTTCCATTTTTTTCTAGTATAGTTCCACACATACACCCAAATCCAGATGTTTGCAGCTGTGGCAACACTGGCTGTTTATGAGCATTTGCCCTGGCAGTTGAATGTAGACAGTGGGGCAGGAAAAGGAAAGAATTTGAGCAACTGGGAGGGAGGGGAAAAACACATAATGTAAAGAGGTTCAGGGAAGTATGGGAAGATAGGTGAGGAAGAGACAAACAGCTATTAGTGGCAGAGACAGAATCACATTTAAAAATGTTAATGATCAGGTAAGAGCAAGAAAGAGAGAGGAAAGAGGGGAGAGAGAATGGGATGGTTCGTGATTAATGGGGGATGAGCAATAAACAAAAAAGAGAAGTTGGTACATGGTAGGAAAGAGGTCGAAAATGATAAGAAAGTGTTGCATTAGGGCAAGCAGGAGGGTCCAGTTTGTGGATATGGGAATTAGTTAAGTTGTAGATTGGGGGGTGGGGATGACATTATAGGATATGCTGAACGCACCATTCTCTCCTGTCCAGATCAGTGGCACTAAAGGGTGTTGAAGCAAGTTTTGAAGTTGTTAGTGGTTGATTTTTCAGTTAGCCACAGTTTTGTGTGGCAGGTAGAGAGATGGTTATTTGTCACACCGATACCACAGTAACTGTGATGCAGATAGTATTTTACATGGCTGACTTCACCCAAGGCCTGCCCAGAACTCAAACATGAACAAGGTGTGTGTGTGATGGAGAGATCTTGCACTTGTGTTGACCACCTGGGAATAACCAGAGGGAGCGTAATAGGTAGAGGAGATGGCACAAACCCTGTCACTTTCCTCCTTTTAGAATACTAACAGACTGCATAGGCTAAATGGATGACAGAGTAACAACTTGAAAAATGAAGGTAGAGCTTTTGGTAGGATATCGCTCATTTCAGGGCACAACAGAAGGTAGTCATATCCCTGATGAAGCATGAGGTGGTGTTGGGTGAAGGTGAATATAGGTTGTAAATTGTTTTGTGCTGGCGATGGGGGAAGAAATTATGTGTGAAATCTGTTCCTGGCCTTGTTGATCAAGATACTGTATATTTTTAAAGGCTCTGGCAAAGTTACTAGTGTAACTGCTCCTTCCCACTGCAGTTACAGTATCTATAATGAGAGTCAAAAAGATTGCATGGTCTGAGTAATGTAGAGTCCAAGAACAGAGCATTGTGCATGCCCAAGTCCAAAAGTGCCAATGTTCACAACTGTAGTGGAGTGTGGAACTTCATCTTGGTGCTTATATCATCAAATAGAAGCAACATAATATTTAAGATACATTATACATCAAGATGCATTGTAATTTAACTCATTGTATTGTTTCTTAGAAAAATCATTATTCTAGCACATAGAAACTTTTGAAATATAAGAACTCCATGTTGGTTGAGCTACTACAATGATGAGCATCTCACATTCGTTTCAAGGCTGAGTGGATGCGAGCATGGTAGCTCAGTGTGTTCGGTCAGAGAGTTCATTGCCCTCTGTAATAATAATAATAATAAAATGAGTGAATGGATCAACAGTGAACTTGAATGGGTGTCATGGGACGTTCAGCCCAAACAAATGCAATGGACAATAACAGAGACCACCACCTGATGTCTCTCTAGTTTTCAGCTAAGAGAAACATATCAGCTGACTGGCATATTTTTCTAAGTCCTTACAAGTGGTTCACATTGGATGTGACTTCCAGTACCTGTTGTTTCTCATTTAACATTTATTCTTCAACTATGGTAGGCCTATTCAACCACTACACTAAAAAGAAGAAGTTGGTAACTCCTTGGTAACATGTCAACTTACTGTACTAGTAGCTTTAATACGTCGGATCGACTTTCACAGTGACATTTTTTTTCATCATGACACAAATGTTTCATGCTTTATTTACTTTTTGTTATACATTCTATTTTCTTTTTTTCACTTTTTTAAATATTCTCTTGAATAAATAACTAATTATCGTTTGTGAATTTGATGTCTAAAAAAATCTTCCTTGGAAGGTAATATTTATCTGACTGCTCATAGCAATAAAAATAATTATCCTCGTTGGGTAATATTCATCTGACCTCCCATAAAAAAAAAATACAAATAATATAGTAGCAAGTAGATTTGTATTTTTCAGTTAATATTTTTGGCCTAATAACTATGTAGGCCTTTTAGATAAAAATAAAATAAAATGAAGAGTAGGCTACATATAGCTTCAGTATTTTGTACACATGCCATTGGCATCAAGAACAGCTTTGATCCTTTGCGACATAGAATTTACAAGTCTATGGAAAAAGTCCTCATCCATGCCAATACTCTCCCATGAAGAATGAGCTAAACCCCCTAGGGCATTCACAGCATGGAGGGGGGTCCGGCCAGTTGTCCCACAGAGTCTTCTTAAGTTAAGCCAATATGTGCTCTATGGGGTTGAGATTAGGTGGCTTTGGAGGGTTCGGAAGGCACTGGATAATATCTCCCTCCTCTGAAACAAGCTCTGAAGCCTAATGCTAGTTTTTGATGGATGATTATCATGCTGGTTAGTGAGATGTCCTTTGGGGGACCAAAGTTGAGCTCCAGGGATGATTACATTTTCAAGGACATGTTCATAGGATGTTGAATTGAACTTGTCTTGGATAAGTTATAAAGTTCCTGCACCCATTAAGACATCCAGTCTCAACATTTCACACTTATGTGTCCACTTCTTGCACAGGTGGCCACAAAGCATGCATCACGTCATTGCCCATCTGTGCAGAAAGCAAGAGCAGGACCTCTTGTCAGAGACAATGTCTTTCCTCCAATCGACATCTTCTCAGAATCTCACAATTGTAAGTCTATCCATGGCTTATTGGTCAGACAACAGTTCTTTGATAAGATGATGATGGGAACTGACTCCATGGGTCTTTAATCTTCTGAGAGCAGTTCTGGACGAGCACAGGAAATGTGAATTTCTCCTTAGTTCCTGGATAATTGACAAAGGAGCATTATAGGCTGCCCTGACCAGTTCTTCCTCTTGTCTCCATGTAGAAATGCATGGTTTTCCAGGTATTGAACATCTCACCACCTCACCACTACCTCTAAATCATCTAATCTATCTCATCAATACCGTACCGATGTCCAGCCTCAGATGCACTAACACCAATTTCAAAGAGAGCAATTATTCACTCACAAACATCCATGTCAGACATTTTGAAGCAGACCTAAGATGAATGCCTGTCAGCTGATACATTTCACTTAGCTGAAAACTATAGAGGCACCAGGTGGCTGTCAAAGTAATCACAAATAAATACATCCATTTTCAATATTTTTGCTATGACCACTTGTCTGTAAAAAAAAGAAGTTAAATGTTTGTTGCTGTATTAATTCTACTGATGTGGAGTTCTTATATTTCAATCATTTCTATGTACTTGAATTATGATTATCAAAAGAAATGATACAATGAATTAGACTTGCAATGAATATCAGCATGTATTGTACCCTAACTATTATGATGTAAATGCCAAGCTGAAGCTCCACATGCCACTAGAATTGTAAACACTGGCCCTTCTGAACTTGGGTATATGTAATTCTCTGTTGTTGGACTCAAAATTATTCAGACCGGGCAATGTTTTTGCCTCTCATTGCGCAGTTTCTATGATTATAGGGAAGGGGTTTGTTGACATAAAATTCCTTACAACTCTTGGAGTGGAGGTATGATGGTGACTGATGTGTTTTAAACACAAAGAAGTTTTTAAAAACCAATTAAAAGGTGGGGATAAATATCCAGAAATTTAGCATGTTGTCCTGACAAAGAGTCAATGAAAGAAAATTGAGAGTAAAAGTTGAGGTTGTGAAGTAAAGGAAAGAAGTGATTCATTCGAGGGACCCAGATCATGAAGTCATCAATGAAACCAAACCAAACAAACCATTTCCTTTTTAAGGAAGTCCTTAAACAGGTCACCATATAAAGCTGATATGTGGGTTTCATGGCAGTTCCACTGATTTATTTTTAAATTTCAGCTCCAAAAGATAGATTTTTATTTTTCCAAATGTGGTTGAAAAAAGGATTAAGAAGTGGATGACTGATCTGATGTCAGCAGAATATTAGGAAAGGTAATGTTATGTGACAGTGTGACAATAAACATGAGGCATGTTTATCTACTTTGACTAGGAAGGTATCTAGGGGGAGTGGGACAGTAAATAAGGTGGCAAGCATGGAAGTAATTAGTTTTTTAAAGTAGAAAGAGAGACTGTGGATTATTTGATTGGAGACATTGACTGACATGGAGGATCTTTCTGTGAAACTATTGTAATCAGCCTAGATGGACAGAACAATAGTTCAGTTCTTGCTGAGATTTCTAGTGCGACAAAACAAATATTCTGAGGAATTTTTGGAAGCAGTGTGAAATTCTGGGATGGAGTAAGAGAGAAAATGTTTGTAATACTGGTATTGAATAACTAGTGGAGGGACTGCCCCACAGTTGGCTTGGTTAATAAGCACAGTGGTGAGTCTGAGTAAAATGGTACAATGATTAAATCACTGGAATCTCATCTAGGAGAAGTTGGGTGCAAAGCTGATTCAGCCAAGCAGGTTGAGGCTGCCATAAATTGATTAAGATGAATTGTAGGACTGTTCCTCTCAAAAAAGACATGAATGATGTCCTTCTCCCTCCTTTGGCATTCCAAGTTGTTTGCCACCTCAAATGTCCCTATTGTCTGCCAGAAGTGTGATAAGGTCATTTAGTTCTAGGTCATAGTTGTGATGCTTGACTCACTGGAAATGGATTTGGGGGATGAAAGTGATACCATGTTATAGGTGAGAAATACGTGGAGGGTTACCAGAGGGTGGCTGGGTGGTTGAGGATTGAGGAGTGTAGTTAAACTGGAGTTAACAGTTAAATATGAGGCATTATAAGAAGAAGGGCAACATATTCATGTGAAAAATTGGTTCAAAAAATGGTTCAATTGGCTCTGAGCACTATGGGACTCAACAGCTGAGGTCTTCAGTCCCCTAGAACTTAGAACTACTTAAACCTAACTAACCTAAGGACATCACACACATCCATGCCCGAGGCAGGATTCGAACCTGCGACCGTAGCGGTCGCGCAGTTCCAGACTGAAGCGCCTAGGACCGCTCGGCCACAACGGCCGGCTGAAACATTGGTGATGATGTTGGGTGTATGGAGAGGGTATTTGGGAGTAGTGTATTTTACTGGGTGAAAAGGAAGTCTCTGTGGGTGGAGAACAAAGCAGGCATGTAAGATGTAAGCTAAGAGCTACGAGCTATTGAATGGATGAGAATATCGTGTTTGATGGGAGTAACTTTTTTATTTTATTTTATTTTATTTTTATTTTTAGTGGGTTGTGATGGATGTAAGAAACAATTAGCTTAAACAGCTTTTTGAGAATGTTGTACCTATTGTTGGAAGAAAGGGTATTAATTTCAAAGATGGGATGCAGGGATTTATAGACACAGAGTAAAAGAATCTGTGTTCACAGTTATCAGTTATAATGAAATTTGCACAATCAAGAAGCTAAGTCTGACAGCATGAGGTATGGATATGTTTATAGCGCCATCTGATAAGAGACAAAGAAGTGTTGAAACTGAAACTAGAAGGGTGAATTAAATGTTTTATCTGAGGTAGTAGAGAAGATGGTTGATTGGTGATGATGGTGAGGGGAGAAAATGGGGAGGGGTTCAGTACAGTAGTCATTTGTGTAATTACCAATTGCAATAGTGTTGGTGGTTTATGGGCATTCAGTGATGTTATCAGTGAGTTGAAGTAGTAAGTGCTCAAATTCACAATGCTACATGATGAGCATGAGTGTAGGAATCTGACATGAGTGAGAAGAGAGAAGGATTAGATGTAAGAAGCAAAAGTGACTGGGTGGATGAGTTCCAAACAAGTAACTCAAGTCAAGTAGAATAACAATGAATACAGTGATGGAAGAGAGATAAGTGAGCAAAAATACTACTCCTTTGTTTTCACTGTCGCTGCTATGTCGATGAATACTAACACTCATGATACCTATCGGCTCACTGCCATAGGATACCACCTTTCTCACACCAACCTATTATCGAGTCATCAAAAGGAATGCTTCCTAACAGCACAACTCATTGTTGTGTAACTTTCAATGATAACATCTTCATCATCTAGGTCATGACAAGCATTGCCTCTGCTCTTTTCTCTACAATCCTAACACCTACTCTAAAATGTACTTCATTCCCAGCACCTCATGTTCTTGGATGTTGATATCACCCTTTTTCATGGCTCAGCATAAACTTCTATCTATATATGACACACCAACCTGAAACAACACCTCCATTTCAACACATGCCAGCAATGCCAAGTCAGAAAATTCCTCTGCACAGAGTTGGTACCCATGGATGTTGCAACTGCAATGGGAAGCAGGAGGTATCTGAATATGCTGATAACCTAGCCAGACAAGCAATATCATGCACAGCTAGTCATAAAACATGTTTCCTAAGTTACTTCTTCCCCTGATATTAAGAAATTCACCATACCTGTACATCACTTACTAGCCAGTATTCCCCTAATCATCAACATCAACCAAGCCTTGTAAAACACAACAACATCCACCGCCAAGGCTTTGCTTACCAGTCACTAGGCCCTGACTTCCATGGTTATCCTCTGTGGGTAACCCCTTTTCCAAAACATCCACAAAGTACTTTCTAGAGCAGTCCAGTCACAGTCAAGTCCTAACTGATCACATGAAGGGCCACATGTGAAAGCAGCAACAATGTGTACCATGTGTGTTGCAATTAATGTAGAGTATACTGCATGCATATGATGATTAGATTCCTGTCTGCTCACATGAATGGCATCTGCTACACTGTACTTAACTGTAGATGTAACAACAATATTGTTAAACATGCAGTCCATATAACACCAGTGACTCCAAAACTCAGTCAAACATACACGCTGTTTGATCATCCTTCCAGCACATTCACCATTGCTTGGCACTACTGCTGTTTTTGTCCATCTTCAGCTTGTAATGTAACAGAATGGGAATACATATTACAAGTTCGTTGATAAAACCTTCTAATGCCAAAACTGCACAAATAGTTCATTATTTACAATAACTGGTTTCGACAGACTTTGCAGTCAGCGTCAGGTCTTAAAATTTTTTTTGAACTGTCTGAAGACCTGAAGATGACAGCAAAGTCCGTCAAAACTGATTGCTGTAAATAAAGAAATATTTAAAAGGTGTTGACTTAAAAAAGTTTTTATAAATTAAAACAGATTGCTCCTTCTGATTTCTCAACATGAGAAAATCAATTGAATACGGTACTTCAGTATCATGTTAACTGCAAACTACACGCAGTGGCCATTGTAAAGGTACATTGCAGTTCATTATCAGTTTGATATATAAATGTTGATGTATAAAATGATAACATTGGAATACAGTTGGCTGATTTCCATTGCAAATTCAATATGTGTTACTTATTAAACATATAACCCAAATTGAAATGTAAACAGAGGTGAATATAAATTACTTCTAAACTGTTTAGCTACAAGGACAGTAATTTTATTTAAAATATTCAACATTTTGTTACTGAAAACATGTTATGAATATCAGAATTTGTTTATTTTAATTGTTATTACAGATTTATTGCAATGTATTGGAATTTCAACTGAAATTACATAATTAAAAAAGTAAATGTCTCTCAATCAGCATTATTATTATTATATATGGAAATTGTGTCAAGACAAGTTTAATTCAATATCAAGCAATTCATAGCTGTCAACTTTGATTGTAAGCCATAAAATTTAGAGAAACAATGATGTCCACTTTCAGCATTGACAGTTGTAAATTTATAAAGGCAGCATAGTTGATGCCATGGGGAGTCAGTGTTGAAACAGAATTTGTGATATAAATTCTGTGATTGTCTTTATTATATTGTAATAAATCCTGATGTCACACTTTACTGTGTGAACTACAATATTTATTAATTAGAATGCCACTAAATTATCCTGACCTTACTGATGATGAATGCCGAAAATGTTTAAAAGGAAATGTTGTTAGCTTCAAGGGTACACCACATTGAACTTGAGATTTTTAAGTAAAATATTGAAGTGTGTTCATAACAATGTTGGCACATTTCAAGCTGCCAGCTTTTCACTTGCTTGCCTTCACCCTTTCAATTCACTTTATTTAACATGTCACTTTTCCTATTTCAAGACTTTATATTCTTCCTTTTCCCCTTACTTCTCTCTTGCTCTCTGTTTTGTGACTGTCATTGCAATCAGTCACATTATGTCACTACCACTCCATGCCACTTCACTCTCTTGAATCCCAAAATTTCCTTACTTCTTCCATGCCCTATACCTTCCCACATCTCAGTTAGTTTAGTCCATTTGTCATCACTCACATCCATCTGTTCACACCAGCCTTCATAAACAGTCAGCATGCCAATGGCTGTGAGTGTAAGCACAGACATGTTACTGCATCTTTGATCAACTGCTTGCCAGCAAGTGTCTGCCTTTCTTTCCACTTTTTCTACATGTGCATCGATACAAATGGCAAAGGGTACTTAGCATTATACTGGTACTATATGTTAATGTTCCTTTCTGCTCCATTCAAAAACAGTGAAAGGAAAGTATGACTCCTTAAATACTCTGCAGTTGGACTAATCTTGTCTTTATAGTTCCTACTGGAGTGCTATGTTGGAGACTGAAGTATGTTTCTAGATTCTTCACTTACTGCCGGTTCTTGAAACTTAGTAAGTAGGTGTTTACTAGTAACTGGAATATATCTTCAAGTTCCTGACAATTCATATTTTTCCACATTTCCACAACAGCCTACAGTGGCTCAAACAAACTTGTAACAATTTTTGCTGTCCTTATTTGAATATGTTCAATGTTCCCTGTTAGTACTATTTGGTATAGGTTGCACACATTTGATCAACGTTTTAAGCCGAGACACAGAAGTGTTTAAATAATCTACTATATAGTGTAGAATGGTCGTATTTTTCTAGTAACCTGCCAATGAACTAAAGTCTGACACCTGCTTTACAAGTGAATGTATTTGATCATTCCATTTTGTATCACACAAATTGTTACATTCAGGCAACCGTATAAATTAAACGATTCCAGTTGTGAGTCATTGATGCTGTAATCATACAGTAAGAACTAGAGTGGAAAACTGGCGATAGAAGAGTACAAAATGATGAGGAGGCTTTGCATCAGAATGAAATGTATGCCAGAGAGGATGAGTATATATGTAATGGGATAGGAGTTGCACTATCTCTTAGTGACAGTTCACACTCATTAGTAATATTGTGCATTTATACATTTTTCTTGAAGATCTGTAGAGTCTCTTGTGTTCCATGAATTGCACGAGTTTACATTTCTGTACATTTAAAGCAAGTTGCCTGTCTTCACACCCCTTTGAAATCTTATCAAGATCTGAGCAGATATTTGTGCAGCTTTGTTCAGACAACATTTCATTACGTATAACTCTACCATCATTTTTATACATTGTACTAATGATGACTGATACTACTAGATTTTGAAACTGATGCTGTATCTCAACATTCTGATTCCCTCTGGAAGGTTTGTGTTCCTTGACAAATGCTAGGTATGTTATTTTCATGCATTGTCCATTTCATTTACTTTTTTTGGTCTGTGATCAGCTTTATATCTTTCAGTGTTTCCAGCTCATTATCCTTCACTACATGTACTACTGCAAAATGAAAATATACATTTTTCTTATGGGAGACTGATGTAGTGCAATAGGATTGGACAGAGTGGTTACATTGGGTGAAATTTCAAGGGGATAAAGGAGGCATGGAGGGGGAGAGAGGACCAGAGAAGAGAGGCTGACAGCTGGAAGGGGGAGACAGCAGGTATATGAGATAGGAATGTGGCATCAGTGAGATCATTTTAGCTGCAGGCAAGTGAATTGAACACAATGGTGTGGGGGAGTGGATTGGGAGGGGGAGACATACAGGGCTAATATAAGGACCAAGCACCATAAGCCACCACTGCAGATACCAAGTTGAGAGGCTTGCCAGAGACACCATATCACAATCAGCAGAAGCCACTTGCACCACCAAGCTGAGAGGAGCACCCAAGTGCAAGACTTGTAGACAGTGCTTATAACAATTAGTAGCAAAATCTGATGGGTGAAATAGTATGTGGGAAAAGGGGGAAACAAATAATAAGTCATTTGTGTGAAATAATGTTCTCAAAGTGGCCATGGAGACAGAACAGAGGAAGAGGGAGAATGAAGAGAGGAGGATGTGAGTGCAGGATTAGGGAAGTTAGGGTCATGGGGCAGGGGTGAAGATGGGTGGTGAACAGGCACACACAACTTCATTCCTTATACACCTCAGAAACTGTGTCCTCACACATAACTACATATTCTTTGAGGGGAAGATATACCAATACCAAAACCATTTCACAGCAATGAAATGTCTTTCATATAGTATGGCCAACCATGGATGATATATCTACAGTGATGAGCAGTACCTAGTGCAGCATGCTGACAGCCTTCACAGAGAGGCATTGCTCTCTCAATATAGTCCACAACCAGATTTCCTGTGCCACATACACATATGCTCCTAATCCTGTGAATGCCCCCAGTACAACCGGCCACAAAGGAACACTCTCTGTACCATACAATATCATCCCTTGACCATATCTCTCATTAGGGCCTCCCCCGTGTATCACTTTGTCCAGAAATGAGGAACATTCCTTCACACCATTCCCAAAGTAATATTCTGCCACCCATCTAATCTAAATAATCTGCTTATAGACCAGCCCCTTGCTACATTGTTCATATTCCTGTGGAAGACCAAGATGTAAGACCAATCTGATAAATCTATGCTGTCTTCCTAAACCCGTCCCATCACGTATTTATTATACCATAACACAGGAATGACTACCTGTGAAGTAAATCATATCATGTACCAATGCAGCAGTAATTTACACACACCATTTTATGTGGATGTGACCATCAACTATCTATCCACACAAATGGATGGCCATCACCAAACTGTGGTCATGATCAGAGTTTCACCCAGTGGTAAGCACATTGCTAAGCTTAACATGCTCAATTTTGATGGCTACTTCACAACCCATGCCATCTGGACCCACATCCCAAACACAAGCTTTTTCTGAACTTCCCTAATCCTGCACTCACATCCTTCTCTCCTCATTCTCCCTCTTCCTCTGTTCTGTCTCCAATTACCTTTACTTCTTAAATAATTTATATACCTCTTAGGATTCTCCATGATAAAATTCATAAAAGATTTTTATCTGTGTTTGTTTGACAGCCCAGGAGAATTACATGTTTGCAGGGTCTTAAGTTGATATCTAATTTGGATTTTGTACTATAGTGCAATTTTGGTACCGCATTGTAAGTAATAATGTTAGTTGCTTCTTTTTCCACAGTTTCAGTTGCATTCACAATCTACCATATGGATACAAGTATTTCTGTTTCACAAAAAGAAAATTTTACATATTGGCAGAGAGATTTTAAAAAATTCAGAATGCTGAGCACATCAAAAGCTGTTGCCATGAAAACAAAATTTACCAAGAGATAGGCCACTTGCTCCAAGCAACGCTGGCCATGGCAGTTGCCTCCAGTGCAGTATTTCAGTGCCTGTGAAGTACAGTGTAAGGCACACAGGCCATAATAAGGCAGCATTGAACATGCCAATCAGTGAGAAGAAGAGAGATACTTGTCCATAACTTGCTTCTCCAATTACTTTTTTGAACAATACCTGTAAATAAAATTCACTATTAGACAATTCTCCTTATTATTTAGAAAAAAAGGAAAAAGAAGGATGGGAAGCATTTAAAGTTTTGTTCATAGTGACACAACAAAAGACTAAATGAAAAGGATAAGGAAAAACAAGTGGTTTGAAGCAGTTGGAAGACTCATTTGTCATTCTCCTAAAATGGTTTTGGAAAATTATTGGAATTTAAATCTGAGTTACATAACAAATTTCAAATTTGCAACTCTTGAATCTGAGCTTAGTACATTAACCAGAACATTGTCATATTTGGCACAATTATCTGAAGGATATTGTTGGTTCCCTTTTATTCTACCACTTGGGAATTCACAGGTAATTCCATTTGTAATACAGTATGGATCACTATCGAGAAGATTTGTGAAAGAACAACCTATAATCATTTTTGTACTTGTTTTGTTCAGTATCTGTTTTAGTTTTTCTGTGGAGTCTTGGCTTACAATGTCTTTATAGACTAAGGAAAAAATAAGAAAATATCCTACAGTGTTCTGAAAATACATTCCAGCTACACTGTACAATTAGTCATAAGCAGTACCTGATAATACTGAACTATTTTTAAGGAAATGGATATAAAAAAGCAAGTGGATTCTTTCCATCTGTTATGTTTTCCTTCCCCCAAAACTGTATATTTTTTTTGCAAATTTTGTGGTATCTTCAATATTGTCATGTATGTAACATGTGAAAAGTACCTAGAAATCTCAAATATTGACAAAGGACTAATTCAACTTAACTTTATTGACAGTTACATTCTTTTTATTGTTAGGAATGTAGTGAAATAGTCTGTTTAGCTAAAGACCATGTTAATTATGAATTATAAGTGATTTCAGGTTTTGTTATTATTGTTCATATGTAAATGTATAGGCAATTACTGACTTCATGATAAAGTAGATGACAAAGCTGTAGAAATAAATAAAGTGTTCATGCAACCAGTGACAAAAATATGTTAGGATCACTTGTGATCATCTAATTTCAAAGTAATTAACAATTTTAGGTACAACATTGTTTCTGAAATAGAATCACATACAGTATCTAGGCAAACTAACCAGGCAATTCAGCAGAAAATACTACTGTATCTGGAAGTTCATGCTTCAACAAATATGCATCCACCATTCAATTTCTCAGAAATGTAAATCCTTAATTGTAATTTGTGAAGATGGGGCAAGCAACAATGTATACATTCAGTTTTGGTTATTGTAAACTTATGAAAGGAGTTCAGTTCAGTTCTAGCTCAGTTTGTAGAGTTTTGAAATAAGTAAGATCTTTATCTGTCAATACAGAATAACGTAACACAGTTAATTTAATATGGATTATAAATCGGAAAATGTACTGTATGTTATCTAAATATCATGTCCAGGAGTCCTATCACTAATTTTAGTGACTGTTCCCCATGATTAATTGGACTGTGACTGTGTAAGTATTCTCATTAACTGTGTTTTCTGTATCCTGCATGTGACTGTGAGTGTAAGTGCACCAGGTGTGGTGTGTACTTAAATAACTACCAACTGCATCAGCATGGGCCAGCCGCTAGTGGCTGCCTGTAGGAAGTGGCCACACGCGACGGTTTCCACCATGCCATCTGCTGGTGACTCACACCTTTATGCATGTGGAGCAGCACTGACTCACTCTCACTGTGTTCTTTCTCTTTGCCACTCACATAAGTTATTCTATGTATCAATCAGTTGTGTAGTAACCAAGTAATACATGAAATTGATCCAAGAAACACAAATATGGCTTTACTCATAAACCTCTGAACACTAACAGAAATAAGCGTCTCATGATTACACTTGTAACAAGACAAAAGAATCATTCAGAACATGCTACATAAGTGATACAGAGAACAACTGATGTGAGAGGTACAAACTAAAACAACTTAGTGAGAGTGAGCCAGCACTGCTCTGGTCATGTAAAGGTTTGAGTCACTGGCAGCTGGTGCACGAGAGACACTGCCTTTGGCACACTTCCTACAGGTGCCTCTAGTGTCTGGCCCATGCCAATACAGATGGCGGTTGATTTAAATGTACATGTGTGATGACACTACAGTTGGCACACTTACATGCACTTGTAGCAGGATACAGCAGTGTTCAACTTCAATAATGATTACCACCATCTGTGGCAATGGAGCTAGGTCATGAATGGTATTGTCTGCAAAACCAATAATTACTGTTCATACTTTATTCATTATGATATGATTATCTGATTCAATGGACAGTGTAATGGGTGACCTATACAGTCACACTATACATGAACAATTGTGATGGATTACATTATCGTTAGGTTACTGCACTCAAACAATAATATAGGATATCAACCAACTGTAGTATGTTGTTATTCATTTATCTGTGGATAATTACTGTAGATGAGTTTATAAAATAAAAACCACTTCAGTTGCTTGTAATTTTTTAATTTATTCTACAACCAGGTTTGGAGCTTACAGTTCCATCTTCAGGCATTATCAACTACCAGTAATTGTGGAAATATAAATGTATTGCAGTCAAGCCAGTCAGTCACAAGGGATCACACACACATCAAACAAACTTGAGGGCATTTGTTTGACATGGGTATGGTCCCCCATGACTGACTGGCCTGACCACCACACATTTATGCTCCCATAATTATTTGGTGGCACCTGAGGATGAAGCTTTAAACTTCAAAACAAGTCATAGAATAAATTAAGAAAAGTACTGACAACTAAAGAGAATTTTTATTCTATAAATGTGTTCCTCAATTGTGGCAGTTCATCTGATCAAAGTAGATGAGACTCAAACTGAGCATAAACATTAGTTCATTTAGCAACCAAGGACAGTTAATGTATTTGAACTTAAATTTTTGGTGTAGACAACATTAATGACACTAGCTTATTTCTACTGCCAACTTTTCAGCCCATTTCAATGAAAGTATTGCTATCAAGGCTAACTGTGCAGACAAAATAGGTAAGCTACATTTGGTGCCCTACGGTTTTGGAACACTTTGTCATGGAAGCATCATGGCAAAGAACTTTCATGAAACAGTGAATTTACAAAATAATGAAGTGACAATGAAAATATGGTGACAGTTATAACAGATTTATGCAGTACAGAAAGCTACATTTTGTTCCTTTTTCAGATGATGATGGTTCTTTCCTGGCACAATGAGGGCTTATGAGCTCACAAAACCAGAAAATGTGACAAATAATAGACAGTGACTGTGATAATTAGGAGGAGGAGGAAGAGAGGATAGTCATAGTGATTATGGAACTTAATAATTCAAATTCAAATGGTTAGAATGGACTGTGACAGCAAAAGATATGGCAGTGCACAATTAGTTTTTGGAACAGTGAAATTTTAATTGTTTGAAATTATGTGTAGAAGAGGGATGCTATTATATGGGAACAAATCAACCAATCGAAGTACAGTAGTGCCTGATGTTCCTGTGATTCCATTTTGGACAACAGTCAGTCAGCGAGCAGGTTCAGCTGATGTCACATCCTATATGACCAGCATGGTGCAGACCACATGTAAACAACACACTGAGCACAGCTGACATGGAGGTTACAAGCTACATCAGTTAGCAGATGAGACAACAGCAGCCACAATTGGTGCAGAAAATAATCAAGGTAAATTGACATTCCATTTCATTGTCAGTGATTATTCACAAAAGTGTGTGATAGTGAGATTAAGGACAGTGTGTTAAGTGGTAACAGACAGGGAGTAAGCAATATGAATTGAAGAAAATAGTGTTGTTATGGACAGAATAGATGAATTTAATTTGATATATAAACAAAAAGGAGCCATTAAAAGTGAACCTGAAGATGATAGTGGGTTTAGGTTAGTTTTTGACTTTAGTGATGAACACCTTAACAGTAAATTTTTGAACAAAATGTCTACGGCTTCACCCACCGCTCACGGTTGTATGAATAAAGAAATGTACAGTCCCAAATTCATGGAAAAAGTTAAAATCAGGCAAGAATTATACAATGAAAATCATGGAATGCACAAAAAGTCATGAAATGAGGAAATTAAGTTGTCATTGAGGCAGATTATGAAGTAAATGTATGAGAATATGTGTTGTAAGTGTGACATTAGCAGATTAGATTAAAAAATGGACAAATGCACTGAAGAAATTAGTGTAATTACAACTAAACAAGAAAATAGAGCCTATGAAAGATGCTTTTGAAAATAAATTAAAAGAAGAAGTACAAGATACAGAGGCAAAATTGAATAACGCTAGCAGTGTTTGTACAGCTAACAAAATTAGAATGTGGAAACTATGTGAAGGTAGAATGGAAACTGTTGCTAATTCATGTAATAATAATTTACAAGTATCAAAGAAATTTAGTTCTGATAACAGGGAAGAACTGAAAGTTGCATTGACCAAATTAAAACGGATTCATGTGATAGAATTCTGAGATGGTAGAAAAAGAAGTAGAAGTAAATATGTGATTGTCATTGAAAAGATAATCAAGGAAGATGTAGACTCTACGTTTGCTGAAATTGAGAAGAGGGTCAGCAAAGTGTTAAACATGGTGTCTGTACAGTACCTAACAGAGTTTCTTTTTGTTAGTTGCAAGAAATTTAATACTTTCAAACCTTTTGGTGAAGTGTACGATCTTGATTGTATTAAACAATTCAATGATTTATCAGAAAATTGGAGTGATAAAGAAAAACTACCTATTTTAAGGGGATTTTTGAAGTCTGATGCTTATGGTTTGGCAGCTGAGGTTGCATAATCTTGTAGATCATGGGAAGAGTTTAAGAAATTGTTTTTGAATGAATATTGGTCTACAGATGGACAGCAGAAGATTTTAAATGAATGTTAGGGAGGTCATATGTATGATCCTAAAAAAATGAACTTAAATATTTGCAGGTAGAAATATGTAATGAAAGGATAGTTATGAGATTAGAAAATAAACTTTCACAGGGGATTAGAGTGTTGATTTTGCCTGCTCTGACGTAATATAAATTATGTTTTGAACTATGTGGAAAAAGTGGGAAGAGTGAGGCCCACAGACGAAGACCAGTGGAAGAAACTTCGAGGATAGGAATCATTCAAGGAGGAATTACCATGTGAATATGATGAATAAAGCAGACTCTTGGAGAAATAATGGTGATCAAAGAAATAACTGGACAACAAATGGTCCAAATGGAAACAGAAATGGTACGAGGAATTCCAGAGACAAAAGTGTGGGAGACAATGGTAATTTTGGATCCAATCATTTAAACAGATTTGCTCCAGTTGGGTCTTGGACTTGTGGAAGATACAGGAAAGAGCCACTTGTAAATAATTGTACTTTAATTTCACATAATCTCAGAGGAGAGTAAGGTAGGTGAGGAACCAAAATCATGTCATATGCTAAGTAAAAATGTTTCCAGTAATAAAAATCATGTACTACTAAAATAACAGAAAATTAAGGATGTGAAAAAGACAATATTATGAAATGGATAGATCACTACTCACCATATAGAGGAGATGTTGAGGGACAGACAGGTGCAACAAAAAGATTGCTAAACATTTGAACTTTTGGCCAAAAGGACTTCATCTAAGGTAGACATCACACACACATTCATGCAAGCACAACTCATCCATACATGACCATTATCTCTGGCCATCAAGACCAGACTACAAGCAACTGCACATGATGGGAGAATCAGTGTGGATGGTGGGGGTAAGGAGCAGTGTGGAACAGGGAGGGGGATGGGATAGCAGGATAAGGTGGGGAATGATAAAGTGCTGCCTCCAGGAGTGTACAGGGAAGTGGTGAGGACAGGGTAGGGCATCTGGGTGCATTCAGATGAGAGGGAGAGTGAGAGTAGAAATGGAAAGAAGTGGAGAAGGGAACAAAAGACTGTGGGCACAGTGGTAGAATAGGAGGCTGTCTAGTGGTGGAATGGGAGCAGTGAAGAGGATAGGTGGGTGAAGGATGCGGGACTAATGAAAGCTGAGGCTAGGGTGGTTACAGAATGTGTTGCAGGGAGAGTTCGCACCTGTTCAGTACAGAGAAGCTGGTGTTGCTAGGAAGGATCTAGATGGTGCAGGGTGTGAAGCACTCACTGAAGTGAAGAATGTTGTGTTGGACAGTGTGCTCAGCAACTGAGTGGTCCAGCTTTCTCTTGGCCACAATTTATCAGTGGTCATTCAGGTGGACAGACAGCTTGCTGATTGTCAGCAGTCATGTAGAATGCAGCACAGTGGTTGCAGTTCAGCTCGAAATCACATGACTGCTTTCATAGTAAGCCCTGCCTTTGATGGGTTAAGTGATGCTTGTGACTGGCCAGGAGTTGGTGGTGGTTTGAAGACTATGGAACAGGTCTAGAATCTAGACCCATTGCAAGGATAGGAACAATGAGGCAAGAGGTTAGGAGCAGGGGTGGAGTATTGATGGGCAAGGATATTATGTAGGTTTGATGGGCAGTGGAATATCACTGTGGGAAGGATAGTGGGTAGGACAATCCTCACTTCAGGACACGATGAGAGGTAGTCATAACCCTGATGGAGAATCTGTTTCAGTTGCTATTGCTCCAGTGCTGAGTGATACTGAGTCATGAGTGGAATGCTCCTTCATTGCTGGATGGTGGGACTTTGGAAGGTGGTGGGTGACTGGAGAGATAAGGCATGTTCTGTACAAGGTTGGCAGCGTAATTTCGGTCTGTGAAAGCCTCTGTCGGACCCTTGGTATATTTGAAGAGGGATTGCTTGTCATAACAAATGTGACAGCTATGGGTGGCTCTGTTGGATGGAAGGGGCATCTTGGTGTGGAATAGGTGGTAGCTGTCAAAGTGAACGTAATTTTAGTGGCTGGTAGGTGTGGTATGGGCAGAGGTACTGATGGACTGGATTGAGGGTGAGAAGACCCTATCCACATTTGTCCAGTACCTCAACACCTTCTGCCCCATTTGCTTCACCTGGTGCTCCTCACCCCAACAAGCCCACCTCAAAGATGGTTACATCAGTACCTCCATCCATCTCAAACCTACCAACCACCAGCAATACCTCCACTTTGATAGCTGCAACCCATTCCACACCGAGAAGTCCAGCCATACAGCCTAGCCACTCATGGCTGTTGCACTTCTAGTGATGAGTAATCCATCTCCAAATACACCAAGAGCCTCACTGATGCCCTCACAGACCAAATTACCATCACACCCTTGTAGTGAAACAGATCTACTATGCTTTACCTCTCCAATCACCACTATCTCCAAAAATCCCACCATACTGCCTCAAAGGAGCATTCCTCTCATGACTCAGTACCACCCAAATCTGGAGTAACTGACTCAATCACATTCTCCGCCAGGATTTTGACTACCCCTCAATATCCCATCTCTCCCACAGTAGTACTCTACCACCCACCAAACATACGCAATAGCATCATTCATCCCTACTCCACCCCTGCTCCCAACCCCTTGCATCATGGCTCATACCCCTGTAATAGACCTAGATTCAAGATCTGTCCCATACATCCTTAAACCACCATCTGCTCCAGTCCAGTCACAAACATCACATAACTCATCAAAAGCAGGCTATCTATGGAAGAAGTCACGTTATCTACAAACGAAGCTGCAACCATTGTGCTGCATCCTATGTGGGCACGACAACTAACAAACTGCTTGTCTGCATGAATGACAACATATAAATTGAGGACAGGAGATAGCTGGATGATTCAGTTGCTCATTGTGCTGCCCAACATAACACTCTTCACTTCAATGACAGCTTCATTGCCTGTGCTATCTGGATCCTTCCTACCAACACCTTTTCTGAACTACAGGTGCTAACTCTCCCTGTAGTTTATCCTACATTCCTGTATCAATCTTGGCCTCAAACTTCATTAGTCCCTGTCCCTCACCCACTAATCCCCTTCCCTGCTCCCATTCCACCACTAAGCAGCCTCCTATTCCATCAATGCACCCACAGTCTTTTTTCCCTTCCTCTACTTCTCTCCTTATTAAGTCCCATCTGCCCGCCCTACTTCGTAAGCAGCTGATTGGACTTAGCTGTCCCTCCCTGTCACCACCATGTCCCTGTACACTCCCACAAGCAGCACTTTGCCTTCTCACACTTCTCACATGCTACCTCCCCGTCCTTCCCCAGCCTCCCCTTACCCTCACCACCCAGACTATTTCTCCCATCATGTGCAGTGGCTCACAGTCCAACCTCACTGGCCAGAGACAGTGGTCATGTGTGTATGAGTTGTGCTTTTGTGAATGAGTGTCTGTTGTCTACTTTAGAAGAAGGCCTTTTGGCAAAAAGCTTAGATGTTTAGGAGTCTTTTTGTTGTGCCTGTCTGCATTTCAGCAATTCCTCTACATGGTGAGTAGAAATCTATCCTTTCATATTATTATCATCATACTAAAAGAAGTAGGTATAATGACAGCAGAAGATGATGAGTTAGAAGATGATTTATCTACAAAGTATAAAGATTATTGTGAAAATGAATATCAGAGTGTCATGAAAAAAATTAACAACTTGAAAAAGCAAAATTATTTTATTATCTTTTTTTATGGTTAAATAATGAGGTTAATAACAACTGATTAACCAATATAATGATAGTGAAGTAATAGTAGTAGCAATTCGAGTAACAGTTCAAAAGATAGTATTAATGAAATATGAGGAGCAAAAAAATTTTACAGTTGGTATTCAAAAGGTGAGTGCTGTTACAGTGAATGTAGATGTAACTGGATATTGAAACACAATGTGTGCGAACAGTGAATGAAATTGTTGGGAAGGTGAATGATATGCAGAAAGCTGATGTCAAATGCCACAGCAAGTCATTGATGATTATGGCCTGTGTCACCAAAGAAGGCTCTTTTGCACATAGAGACTAAGTGATAGGGAAATGTGGAGGGGTGAGGTCTGCACATTTGTGGTGGTAGAGACTGGTTGAATAAAAGTCTGCATTGCCAAACTGTATTGATGTGGGCAATGATCAGTTCATTTGCCTACCATAAATCAAAGCATACATTCAAGTCTATGAGAGGAATAATGAATTTTAAAATTTGATTTTGATTGATTGTCTACATGAGAAAATCTTTCCTCATGTCTTGATAACAGTGTGTCCACTGCTCTGCAGTTATAGCCTGTGTGATGTCGGAGTGCAACAACAGTTGATGTAGCTTTATGAAGAAATCAAGTACAATTATTTTCCTCAAACTGATGATTCTTTAATGAAAATGTCATTGAAACTGGCTGTAGTAACTGTCATTTGTTGCAATTTGGATTGTACAGGAAGTAAAAATGCAATACACCATAAAATTAACCTCAAACACAAACCAAAATCATTATATTTACTTGACAACTGCTTCCACTCCATAGAATTTAAAAAAAAAATACATGCAGCACATATATGTGAGTGTGTTTGAATGTAGTCAAGTGTAAATCAGCACTTGCACATACAAGAGTGCAGTGTGGAGCAAACTGCCTCCAGCCAGAACACAAACAGTATATATACAACAACAGAACATTTCAGCACAATGATTCTTGACATTTGTGGATACTTTTAGAATATACTCGAACCGAATATAGAAATTAAAATTGTACAGTTCAGGTGAGTTTTGAACTCACGGCCCTCCGTGCAATAGTTTAGTATCATAACTACTACACCACATTGCTACCCAGCTTCTGGTGTAACATTGCTCCCTCCTTAAGAGAACAGTGTCTCTGTGTTATGTCCTCCTAGTCTGGGAATGAGTCATGGATTCTTCATACTCTGAGTCCTGATGACTGATTCTCATCCTGGTGGTGATCTTAGAACTTCTTTTGCCACTACACTCTTCATCACCTCTCTGCTTGTTGCTTGTCACTGGAGCTTCGAATTTACACTGGGTTGCAGGATCCTTATAGGGCTTCATTTAAAGGACGTTGACTGTATCTCTGATCTTTCATCATCTTGTGCTGGGGTCAAAATCTTTAACTTCGTAAGTAACATCAGACAACTGTCTTACAACCATATAAGGTCCAAAGTAGCGCCTGAGGAGCTGCTCAGAGAGATCAACCTTCTGAACAGGAGTGAAGATCCAGATGAGATCACCTTGCTGGTAGACATCAGGGCGGTGGCTCACGTCATACCTTCGGTGATCATTTTCTTGAGCCTGTAACATGCGGAGTCAAGCTAACTGCTGAGCTTCCTCAGCTCTGGTTAACACCTGGCCAATGTAGTTGTTATCCACGTCGTCAGGATGTAATGGAAACACAGTGTCCATTGCCATAGTCGCCTCACACCCAGGCACCAGGAAAAATGGCATATGTCCTGTGGCGTTTTGTTTGGCGGTGTCGTAGGTAAACATCACAAAAGGTAGCATCTCATCCCAGTTGCTCTACTCAACATTTACAAACATTGACAGCATGCCGACCAAGGTCTTATTAAGGCATTCAGTAAGCCTGTTAGTTTTCGCATGGTAGGCAGTCATAATGTGATGAGTAATGTTGCACCAACAGTTTATCTCTGTCACAATATTCCATCAAAAAACTTTCCCTCAATCCGTAATTAATGACCTTGGGGCACTGTGTTTTAATACAATGTCTTCCAAGATGAATTTGGTTACCTCGGATGCTTCAGCTGTTTTCAAGGCTTTTGTAATGGCATAGCATGTCAGATAATCAGTGCAAACAATAATCCATCTATTGCCACTAGCAGACGTTGGAAGGAGGTCAATCCCAACACACTTGAAAGGCATTTCAGCTGGTGGAATTGGTATGAGTCAGCCAGGTGATTTCCGAGGAACTGCCTTTCTCCTCTGGCACTCTCAACAGTGCGACACATAGTGACGGACACTCCTAAATAAACCTGGCCAGAAAAATCTCTTGCAGATTCTATCATATGTCCTATGTCATATGTTCTATCCTAAATGTCCAGCCTCAGATGTGTCATGGAATTTCTGAAGAACATCTAAGTGCATGTGTCACTGGTAGCCACTTCTTTCCAAACGGATCAAAGTTTTACTTGCAAAGTAATCCATTAACTACCTTAAATTGTCCTTTCACATCCTCTGACCAATTTAAGACAAGCATAATTTGAGATATCATGGCATCCTTCTTCCACTCAGCAGAGAGATCCTGAGGAGCAGTGAGACAGTCACTATCTTCATCAAAGTCTTGATGGTCTTGGATGGGGTTTCTTGAGAGACAGTCGGGATCTTGGTGTTTTCTTCCACTTTTGTACACTATGGTAATGTCATACTCTTGAAGACGTAATGCCCAACTGGCAAGTCATCCTGTTGAATCCTTAAGACCTGTCAACCAAAAATTGAATGGCAGTCTGTAACAACTGAATGTTTTTCCATAGACATACTGTTGAAATTTGCACATGTCCCAAATGACAGCAAGACATTCTCTTTCTGTAGTCAAGTAGTTTCTCTCAGCTTTTGTAAGTGTCCTAGAAGCACACACTATATAACCTTCTCTTTTCCAACCGAAATTTGCACCAGAACAGCACCAATCCCATACCCACTGGCATCTGTGTGTAGTTCTGTAGGTGCTCTCTCATCATGCAGATCAAGTACAGGCTCAGTTGTCAGAGATTTTCGCAGCACATCCAAAGAATCTTGTTGAGCACCACCCCAAATAAATTTAGCATCAGCTTTTAACAACTCTTGGAGTAGTCTGGCTTTGATACTAAAGTCTTTGACAAAACAACGGTAATAAGAACATAATCCGAGGAAGCTTCTCACACCTTTAATACTTTAAAGAATAGGAAATTCTGTTATAGATCTCACCTTTTCTGGATCTGGCCACACACCTTTGTTTGACACAAGGTGTCCAAGTATTTAGATTTCTTTTGCTTCAAAGAGACACTTTCTTGGATTAAGTTTCAGTCCACCTTGTTGGAGACACTTAAGAACAGCCCTCAGCCATTTTATATGTTCATCAAATGTCTCTGAGAACACTACAATGTCATCTAAATAACAAAGACACATAGTTCACTTCAGGTGCCTTAGAAGATTATCTATCATCCATTCAAAAGTTGCTGGTACATTACACAAACCAAACGGCATTACCTTAAACTCATACAGGCCCTCAGGAGTGATGAAAGCAGTTTTCTCACATGGCTTCATCTACTTTGATTTGCCTGTATCCCGAGTACATGTCCATGGTTGAGAAAAAGTTATCCCCCTTCAGACATACTAGTGTTTCATCGATTCATGGAAGAGGGTAAATGTCCTTTTTAGTTATCTTCCTGTAATCAACACAAAAGCACCAACTGCCATCCTTCTACCTTATGAGGACCACTGGTAATGACCATGGGCTGCAAAGGCTGAATGATGTCATTCTTCATCATTTTCTCTACCTCGTCACGAATTATTTGACGTTCCGTTGCTGACACATGGTATGCTCTCTGGCTTATTGGTTGATGGTCTCCAGTGGTAATCCAGTGCTTCACCATCGATATGTCTAATTTGCTCTTCACCTGTGGATTGAAGCATTCAGAGAACTCTTGAAGAATGGCAAGTAGCTTCTTCTGTTGTTCCTTAGTAAGATCTGGTGATAGTCGAGCTAGAAGATCTTGTCTTTTAGTTGTAGCACTAATTTTGCCTTCAGACTTGGCATGGGAGGTTTCTATGATTCTCAGCTGATCTTCAACTAATGGCTCAGCAGTTGCTATGCACATGGGTCTTGGCAGGATCTGCGGTTCTCGGTGACAGTTAACTATCCACAGTTCACTGAATCTGTTCTTAAATGAGATGACAGAGGCTGGGATGACCAAGTTATTCTTCAGTGGTATGCTCCTATTACATTCTAGTACAAGATTCATGGGTTGATGCATGGCTTGACATGTGACAGTTACCTTTCTAGTGCTGACTGCAGGAATGATCACACATAGTCTCCACACACTTGGATGCAAATCTTCCTGGCCACAGTATCTAATCTTGTCTAGCATAATCTCTGAGTGACCACAATCTATAATTGCCTGAGAAGCTTTCAAAAAGTCCCATCCGAGAATGACATCATGGCTATACTCTTATAAGATGATGGATTCTAAGGGCTGTGTATGGCTACTTATACCCACATGAATGGTACATCTTCCTGTAAGTTTTACATATTTCCCATTAGCCACCTTCAGCTGAGGTTTTGTTGTCGACGAATACGGTTTTCAGAAACTGCCAATGGTACCCTTCCAAAATGACTGAATATGGAATATGATGCTCCAGAGTCAACAAGAGCTTGGGCTGGTTAACAATCCATGAGGATATCGACGTAGTTTCCTATCAATTTTGTAGTGATCGACGGCAGAGGATTTTTCTCTTCGGTGGCCTCACCTCCTAAGGAAGGTCACACCCTTTAGTTTTCCAGGTTGCAGCGGCTAGGTGATTGGCTGGAGCTTCTAAATGTCGATGAAGACCTTGATTGGCGTGTTGGGGAGCATCCTCTCCAGCAGCTAGCTTGCGGCAGTGGTGACCTATGTTGTCCTGCACCCATATCTTATTGTTCATCTTCGTCGTCCTGGAGTTGGTGTCAGATAAGATAGGTCTGCTGTCTTCTCGTGCAGGCATCAGCAAATATCCACTGCCTTTCTCAAAAATAGTGCGCCACATGTTGGTTATCCTGGGTCCACCAGACATCAGTCTTCCTTGGTGTCCAAACAGGTTCCTCATGCGGCATTGTAGGAACATAACTCTGGCTCAGTCTCGACTTTTTCACCATTTTAAAGGGAAATGAAGGATGAGAGATTGGGTTCAATGTCTGTTCCACTTCCTCCCTTATGACCTCTTGAAGTATCTCGGTTTTTTGCTTGCTGTGCAATCCAAGTGCCTTCTGAACTTCCTCTCTCACTATCTGATGAACAACACTTCTGAAATCAGTTGCTTCCTCCATCACAGACATCAATACAATGTTTGGAAGCTGTTCAAACTTCTTGTGTGTAATTCTTTTTTGATGCATTGTCTTGATATACTGACACCATTTTATGAAGTTGTCTGCTGTCAAAACCTCCTTCAGGTGTAGGGCTTGATAGAAGTCCTGAGCAACACACTTCATGAGATGTGCACCCCTATGTTCCTCCTTCATTCTAGGATCCACTATTTTACACAGTTCCAAGATGTCTTGAATGTAGGATGCTGTAGTTTCTCCTGGATGCTGTGCCCTGCACTTTAATTGATCTTCAGTCTTGCACTTCTGTCATTGTGTGTCGCCGAAACACTTGCGCATTTCCACCTGGAATACTTCAAAGCTTGTGAACTTTTCCTCATTGTTCTCATGCCATTGTTTGGCAGTGCCCTCAAAGTAGAAAAATACGTTATCCAAACACATGGTGTCATCCCATTTTGTTAAATTTGGCTGTATGCTCATATACCTTCAGCCACTTGCTTGGATCTTGGCTATCATCACCAGAGAACCCGGAATGATGTCTCATGTGGTGGCACACAGTTGCTGTCATCACAGCAGCCTCTTCTTCTTCTGTCTCCAATAGATTGCAATCTGTCAAATATGGCCCGAACTCAGGTTTCTTGCCACATAAACAGCGGTTCTGTCATGGCCTGATGGGAGCCACTGTGTTGTCGATAATGTGCGCTATCACAAATTACAGTACCCAGCATCTCCACTAGAATAATGCTACATAGAAGAAAGTGTAATTAGATGAATGACGACCACTAACTTCACTTGATGAAGGTTTATTCAGCACTTGCACATACAAGAGTGCGGAATGAACTGCCTCCGGCCAGAACACATACAGTATATATACAGATACAGAACATTCCAATACAATGATTCTTGACATTTGTGGATACTTCTAGAATGTAGTTGAACCAAATATAGAAATGAAAATTGTGCAGTTCAGCTGAGTTTTGAACTCATGACCCACCATGCAACAGTTTAGTATCATAACCACTACAGCACAGTGCTACTCAGCTTCTGCTGTGACAATCTTATAGTCTTCACACCTCATAGAATACAGAATCCTAATCAATAAAGGCCAGGAAGTTTCCATATTTGATGTATACAACTGATATGTTGACAAACACATTTTTTCAACCAAGAGTCTTTAAAATCTAAAACATTACTACCTTATTCTGTCTAAAGTCTATGTCATAACACCATCATCACTGCTATATGAGACTGCGTTTGGGCCATCTGATTGTAAATTTAACATCATAGTAGGTTCAAGGCTTATACCCAGTTTCACCTCCCTATCTCAGTCTTGTTCCTGAAACATTTCAGTGTGCTCATATTAAAGAGGGGATGTTGTCTGTTGCTTCATGCACAAGTGATTCAGTGTCAGTTATCCTGAATGTTTTGTTTCTTTCTCCTACACAGTCTTTAACTGTGCCAAAATTAATTCCATCAGATTATACTGACAGTTATACATAGATAAACACAAGAATGTTTGACCACACTCATTGCAAGTTAGTCAAGTTTGTATGTTCTGCCACAGAAATTTGGCATGAGTATGGTTTATAGTGACTGGAATATTTTTATGTTCCAGTCAGAGTACAATATCCACTTTCTTGATGTTTGTGCTTAGTGTTGTCTCTGTAACAGCTGGCATCCAGGGTAGTGCCCATTTACAAGAAAGGAGACAAAAATTGCCCATCTAGCTATCGCCAACTCCCAGTTGTGTGATTATCTGACATGTAATTACATTATTACTGCAGTACAATTTGGCTTTAGGAAGGGCAAATCCACAGTCCATGCCATTGACTCCCTGATTAAAAAAGTGCTTAATGCTTATGAAGGAAAAAATTATGCTCAGGCTACCTTTTATGATCTTAGCAAAGCCTTCGAATGTGTGGAGCATATTTCACTCCTCATTAAACTAGTTTTCATTACGGAACCACAAACAGTGAAGGTGACAACATTTTCGAATCTTTCCTCAGTAACCATAAAGAAATTGTTTGTATTGGTAAACAGAGATCTCAGCTAGCTGAAGTTAAGTGCAATGTGTCACAAGGCTCAGTATTAGGACCTCTGCTATTTATCATAATGACAAACGATCTACCATTTTACATAAATACTCACTCCATTCTCTATTGAGATGATACCACTTTTTTCAATATCAGCTCAGCCGTGGATATGCTCCAAACTGTGGCATATGACACAATATCACAAGCATCAGTCTGGTTTCGAGCTAATGGATTCCTGCTTAATGAGAGTAAAACTCAAAAGATTGTATTTAGTTTAAGAGATCTGCCAGTAGCAGACCTCATGGATAGTGTTAAGTTCTTAGGTATTGTTATAGATAGTAAATTGAGTTAGGAGCCACATATTAAATACATTAGTGCAAGGCTGTCTAGAGTGGTGTATTTGTTAAGGAATTTAAAAAACCGTGTACCTGCGGCCTATGTAAGATCAGCCTACTTTGCTTTTTTTTCAAAGCATTATATCTTATGTGCTTTTAATATGGGGCAAAGTCTCACACCTTCAGGACAGTTTGGTACTTCAGAAGAAAGTAATTCGAATTATCACAAACAATGATAAACTGGCCCACTGCAAACCACTGTTTATCAACTTAAAAATATTAACTGTTATAAACCCTACTGCACATAAAGAGCAACTTATCAGAATACCAGCGTAGAAGAGATGTACACTCTCATGGAACCAGAAATAGTAGCCATCTTGACATACCTTACTACAGATTATCCAAGTCACTGAACAGCTACAAAGTGATGGGTATGAAGATGTTTGACAAACTGCCACCAGAGTTGGTGGAAGCTCCATTTGATTTATTTAAAGACAAATTATTCAGTTGGTTAGCTGCGAATCCTTGCTACTCACTTAAGGAATTTGATGACTGTAAAATATCATAGTGGTACCGGTTTGGAGAGTACAGCATAAATTCTTTAACTGAGTAATTTATGATGCAATGTTTTCATATTATTTGATTTTAAATATTGTATTTTATGGAAAACCAATAGTGACATATTGATCTTCAACCCATTTATATATGCTGTATAACTTGTGTATAAGTAACTTGACTGTGTCAATTGCTGTAATAGCTAAACGAGAATAAAATTTCATTCATTCATTCATTCATTCATCCATGGAACAATAAAATGACCATCTTCTAGGCAAAGTACGGCAAGAATTATTCAGAGAGCCACTTCTTGGAAGTGGCGGTGTTTATTTCCAAGTAGTAGTTACTGTTATTTTTCTTACACCTAAATACAAGTTTATTCTGAACCAGAATAATTATCCAAGGGCCTTTTCCTTTGGGAACTTTAATACCGTCAGTACCATAACTCATTTTCCAGAAGGTATTCCTGGAATGATTCTGATTCATCCATGTTTCATCAAGATAATACACTGCTGAACTAGCTCCATTTCTTGTATAAGGAATATGGTTTGTGCTGCACCTATGTCACTTCTTTTAATTCACCTGTGTCACTTCTTTTCATTAAAATCTCTCTTCTTAACACATTTGAAACCAATATCTTTTAAAACACTTTGCACTGATCAAGTGTTACCTTTGAAGCTAATATTCTCATGCATAATTGTAATGACTTTTCGTGATGTCATGTATTCACGACCTATATACATTTCAAATGTGGAATGTTGTCAGAACCGTGCATTTGTGTTAAAGGTTTCTTGCAAATACTGTGCTTTCTAGGAGACATGAAACAAAATTTTCCTGAGTTGTCTACAGCTCTGATGCTTTTGCTTACAGTTCTGTCAATAGTTCTCATGCTGATTCTGCATGCTTCTGCAGCTAATTTTTGTGTTTTCAAATGTCAGCATTAGGAGTTCTGCCTTCAAATTCAAGTTTGAGGAAATTATATATGTTACAATATATGACTATGGGTCTGCCTTGATATAAAATACTTTTGTTTTTAATTTATTTCCAGAAATAGTTTCAGTGACAATATTGCAATCATTAGTGGGTTCCTTAATTCTAAGACATGCAAAAAGATAGCATAGTTACAAACATTATAGAACATTTTTACATTTGTACTGCTTGATTCCAAATATTGTTTCTGTGAATAGTTTCATAATACCTCATTTATTTGAAATCACAGCATGATTTCTACATTTGTTTCTGTTTTTACCTGAGGAAGCTTGAACGATACGGTGTGAGAGGTGTGCGAATCAGTGGATTAAATCATATTTGGAATATCGCTATCAGGTAACTGAAATTAAGTACATGGAAGGAAGTGAACTCCAGGTACACCTTTCAGAAGCATGTGGACTAAGTTGTGGTGTTCTACAGGGTTCTATTTGAGGTCCCTTACTTTTTTGGTATACATTAATGATTTCCCATTACACATTAGGGAGAGATTCTGAACCAGCACTGTCTGCAGATGACACCAGTTTAATGATTGAAGGAAATAAAGAAGAAAATCTTTTGTGTAATGATAATAATAATATCAGTGAAAGCAAAAATGAAAAAGAAGAGATACCACAGACTGTGTTGATGGAAAGAATTTTTGTAGTTGACAGAAAAGTGAACAATTTGGAAAAAAAGTAATATTCAATATAAATGCACAGACAGTAATTTTTTGTGTGTTGGTTATGCTCATTATTTTTGTGTTTACTGGATGCAAAATGGTCAGTGCACCTGTGTCAGCTGGGGTAGCACGTACAGAAATTCTGCCGTGTTGTGCACTGATCTCACAAATGCTATGAAAGCTGAAGTTTGTTTTCAACCAATAATATAAAATTAGATGGAAGTACTGCAATCAAATTAAAAGTAGATGACAATGCGTAAGTAGGAGGTTCACTGATTTCTAGTGAATTCATTATGTAGTGGAAATACTTCCCCTAGCTGGATGATTCTATTCTCCCTTTCATAGATCACTCAATTATCATCGATTCTCCTATCGTTAGATTGTAAGTGAATAGAAACCGTCATCTACTTTGCTCAGTTAGCATATATATAAGAGTTTACTATTTCAGGACTGGGTTTCTGTGTGACAGTAAGCACTATGAGGGTGGAATCATGACTCATAAAAAATATGGGAATGTTTTGATAAGTTTTATGACCTGTTGTCTCTTTTGGTTCCTGAATACAGCAATAGTAATGAGAATTTTGTGTCAATAATAATAAATTTCTCTGAGCCAAAGGATGAGGTACATATGAAATAAGTCAGAATATGTAGTAAAAGAAACAGGGAAAGTCTAGAATACATGATTTAGGGCTACCTGTGACAACAAATTAAAGCTTTGGTGCTCAATGCAGTAATTGGAAAAGTACATCTGTGGAAAAATGTATCATATGCCAGCCTTTCAGGCATAAGTTAAGGTGAAATACAGTTGTCTGTTATAATAATCAAAGTAATAAAGCAATTTTGTAACTCTATTGCCCTTCAGGCCACAGCTCAAGGTATTATGATGATATAGAGCAAAGTAACAAAGTCAGCAAGTAAAGTATGGTGTCTGCTATATTTTGAAAAATATGATTCATCTATATGATTATAGTGGGTTATTATGGAATGCTGTTCTTTTGAGTTATTTTGTACTGAGCGAAGCACGTGTTCACTTGTTTTTCAATGAGATGATGAAATATAATAAACAGGTAATGGTGAAGTATATAAGGAAGTATGTTGGTTATAAGAATAATTAAGCATAACTGATAAACTAAACAGAAATGAAGTCATAAAGAGAAGCAATAAGAAATGTATTGGTAAGTTGCTCATCATTAAGGAGTCTCTTTGAAGTAGGGATTTCTTTTTTCCATGGAACATATTTGAGTTAGGCAACTTGTAGCTATCTTGTAATGTATGACACTGAAAATGTGAATCTGAATGAAAGAGAAATATTTTGATGAAATACTAATTATGTTGAGTGTGGTTTCAGTTGTCTGAGACTGCAGTCATCTGTGGGAGTTGTGTTTGAGTGTGTGTGTGTGTGTGTGTGTGTGTGTGTGTGTGTGTGTGTGTGTGTGTGTGTGTGTGTGTGCGCGCATTTTTGATGAAGGCCTTAATGGCCAAAAGCTATAATTGAGAGAGTCTTTTTTGTTGGGTCTATCTGTGACCCAACATCTCCGCTATATGGTGAGTACCAACTTTCCTCTACATCTACATCTACCCCTACATCTACGTGGTTACTCTACTATTCACAATAAAGTGCCTGGCAGAAGGTTCAATGAACCACCTTCAAGTTATCTCTTTACCATTCCACTGTTAAATAGTGCACGGTAAAAACAAGCCCTTAAATTTTTCTGTGCGAGCACTGATTTCTCTTATTTTATTGTGATGATCATTTGTCCCTATGTAGGTGGGTGCCAACAGAATGTTTTTGCAATCAGAGGAGAAAACTGGCGATTGAAATTTCATGAGAGGATCCCATCCCAATGAAAAATGCCTTTCTTTAAATGACTGCCACCCAAATTCATGTATCATGTCTGTGGCACTATCTCCCCTATTTCACAATAATACAAAACAAGTTGCCCTTCTTTGAACTTTTTTGATTTCATCTGTCAGTTCCACCTGATGCAGATCCCACATTGCACAGCAGTACTCCAGAAGAGGGCAGATAAGCGTGGTGTAAGCAGTCTCTTTAGTAGACCTGTTGCACCTTTTAAGTGTTCTGCCAATGAATTGCAGTATTTGGTTTGCTCTACCCACAACACTATCTATATGATAATTTCATTTTAGGTTATTTGTAATTGTAATCCCTAAGTATTTAGTTGAATTTACTGCCTTCAAGTTTGTGTGACTTATTACTTAATCGAAATTTAGTGGATTTCTTTTAGTACTCATATGAATAACTTCACACTTTTCTTTATACAGGGTCAATTTCCACATTTCACACCATACAGATATTGCATCTAAATCATTTTGCAATTTTTTTTGGTTATCTGATGACTTTAAAAGATGGTAAATGACAGCATCATCTGCAAACAATCTAAGAGGGCTACTCAGAGTGTCTCCTATGTCATTGCTATAGGTCAGGAACAATAGAGGGACTGTAACAGTTCCTTGGGGAACGCCAGACATTACTTCTGTTTTACTCAATGACTTTCCATCTATTATTATGAACTGTGGCCTTTCTGATGGGAAATCACGAATCCAGTCACACAACGGAGGTGAAATACCATAGGCACACAGTTTTTTTAGAAGACGCTTGTAAGGAACGGCGTCAAAAGCATTCCAAAAATCTAACAACATGAAATCATCCCCTGTCGATAGCACTCAATACTTCATGAGTATAAAGAGCTAGATGTGTTTCACAAGAACGATGTTTTCTGAATCTGTGCTGACTATGTGTCAATAAATAATTTTCTTCGAGGTAGTTCATAATAGTCAAACACAATATATGTTCCAAAACCCTACTGCAAATCAATGTTTGTGATATGGGTCTGAAATTCCTATTTCCCTCTTTCAGTATTGGTGTGACTTGAGCAATTTTCCAGTCTTTAGGTGTGGATATTTCTGTGAGCAAGCAATTTATATAATTGATAAATATGGAGCTACTGTATCAGCATACTCTGAAAGAAACCTGACTGGTATACAATCTGGACTGGAGGATTTCCCTTTATTCAATGATTTAAGCTGCTTTTTTACACTGAGGTTATCTACTTCTATGTTTCTCATCTTGGCAGTTGTTCTTGATTGGAATTCAGGAATATTTACTTCATCTTCTTTGGTGAAGGAGTTTTGGAAAACTGTGTTTAATAACTCTGCTTTAGTGGTGCTTCATAACTGTTATCGTGCAGTGAAGGAATTGCTTGTATCTTGCAACTGGTGTGCTTGATGTATGACCAGAATTTCTTTGGGTTTTCTGCCAGATTCTAAGACAGAGTTTCAGTGTGGAAATTATTATAAGCATCTCACATTGAAGTAAGCACTACCTTTCAAACCTCTGCAAAACTTTGCCAATCTTGAGGATTTTGTGTTATTTTAAGTTTGGCATGTTTTTTTCATTGCCTCTGCAACAGTGAACTGACTTGTTTTGTGTACCATGGGGGATCAGTACCATCACTTATTAATTTATGTGGTATATACCTCTCAATTACCATCGATACTATCTCTTTGAAATAATTTGACATCTTTTCTACTCTTACATGATAAGAACGGAAGCAGTGGAGACTGTCTCTTAAAAAGGCATTAAGAGCATTTCTATCAGATTTTTAAAATAAATATACTTTGTGTTTCTTTTTTGATGGTTGAGGTTGTTATGGTATTCCGTCTAGCAGCAACTGCCTTGTGGTCGCTAATTCCTGTAACCATCATGATACTCCCTATTTATCCAGGATTATTTGTTGCTAAGAGGTCAAGTATGCTTTCACAATCATTTACACTTTGAGTGGGCTCATGTACTAATTGTTCAAAATAATTTTCTGAGAAAGCATTCAGTACAATGTCAGATGACATTTTATACCTGCCGCCAGCTTTAAATGTATGATTTTTCAAGCATGTTTCCAACACAGCTACTACAATTTACAATTACAATACTAGTCGTTTCTACAACTACCTTACTGTGTTTTACCTGCCACCTTTTAGATGGATGCCCTTTCTGTGGTTTCCTGAGGCCCTCTAATCTAAAATACTGCCAAGTCCCTCCCACACAGCTCCTGCTACCCATGTAGCTGCTTCCTGTGTGTTTTGGACTCATCACCTATTAAGCAGGACCCAGAAACCCTCCAGCAGATGGTACAAGTCAAGGAATATGCAGCATACACGGTCACGGAACTGCCTGAACTTCTGATTCAGACCCTCCACTCGGCTCTGCACCAAAGTACCACAGTGTCATTGGTACCGACATGAGCCACCACCTGCAGTTGGCTGCACCCTATACTCTTCATCGCATCTGGAAGCACCTTTTCCACATCCAGACTGACTCCCCCCGGTATGTACACAGAGTGCACACTGGCTTCCTTCCCCTCCTTGACAGCCATGTTCCTAAGGGTCTCCATTATGTGCCTAACATTGGAGCTACCAGCTACCAGCAACCCCACCCTCTGTGAATGCTCATATCTGTGTGATGAAAATTAGAAAGAAACAGTCTTTCTATTTGTGTTTTTGGTAGTGACTGCTTAGATTAATGACGAAAATCAGAAAGAAACCAAATTTTGTTAGTTAACTGGCAGGAAATAAAAAAAAAAGACAGGAATTAGAGTATTCTAACAGAATTAAACACTAATGAAGATAGTAAGTATGAAAAATAGTAAGTAACATTTTACAAACTTTATTTAAATTTGACATTACTCCTTCAGTGATTTGAGTTAAAAGTACAGGATAACATGAAGCAGATTCCATTCCCTTTACATTCTTTTAGGGGACCAGTTATGTCAACACAAAAAATGAATATTTATGTGTAATGAATATGTTAATTCAAAGATGAAACAATTTAACACGGGTATAAGTGTAGAAATTAGTAGTGTTTGTTTTTTCTTCGATGTATGATGATCAAGCAAAACCATACCTCAGGACACTAAAGGACAGTGAGGGACATTGGATAGCCAGTTGGACTTGTGAAAGGTATATACTACGTGGCATCTAACTGTATTAGTGAAAAAAATGTGTGAAAAGTGAAACGTTTTTCTTCTGTGTTTTTAGGGAAACAATAATAAGAGCTTTTTCTTTTTTTTCTAAGGAAACAATTACTCAGCATGTAAATGTGTCTTTCGGTGCAACATGAAATTATGTCTTATAAGATACATGGTTTGGACAATGTGTATTTCTTTGCATTGTAGATTTATGGCCAGTTTCAGCAATCAAGCCAATTTTGAATCAAAGTGTGATAAGGTTTGTAAAACTTTTGAAGCTAATTGTCTAAGTACTGGATTATACAGTCAACTACTTGGCAATATCTGTCTATATAACCCAATGTGGGGATCAATGACAAACCAGATGGATTCTTTCCATGTGTTATGTTTTCCTTCCACCAAAATTTTTTTTCCTGCAAATTTTGTGATATTTTTTATATTGTCATTTATATAACACGTGACCAGTAGCTAAATATCTCAGACATTGGCCCAGGACAAATGCAGTTTAACTATGAAAAACCTGTAGAAATGAATAAAGTAGTCATGCATGATGAAAATGTTTTATAAACACCTGTGCTAACTTAATTTCAAAGCAATTAACAATTTTAGACAAAAAATTGTCACTGAAATAGAATCACATATTTAGGCAATCTAACCAGTGCAATTCAATAGAAATTATCACTGTATCTGGTTGTTCATGTTTCAACAAATCTGTATCCACTATTCAATTACTCAGAAACATATATCTTTAAACATAATTTGTGAGGATCTTGCAAACATTAAATCAATTCTGTTTATTGCAAACTTATAAAACGAGGATGATGGCAACCTGTTCAGATCAGTTCAAGTTCAGTCTGTAGAGTTTTGAAATGAGCAAGGTATATGTTCCTCAATGCAGAATAATGTGCCACAGTCAATGAATACACATTACAAATCAGAGAATGCACTGCATGTTATCTAAAGTTCATGTCTGGGTGTTTATTCACTAATTTAGTGACTGTTTAAAATTACTAATTTGACTGTGAATGAGTAAATATTCTTGTGGATTGTGTTAAATTTCAATAATGATTATCAGAAACTATGACACTGGAGCTACATCATAAGCAGAGTTATTTGCAAATCGATAATTACTGCACATATTTTATTTGTTCTGATATGATTATCTGTTTGAATGGGCAGTGTGATGAGTGACTTATATAGTGACTGTGTTCATGATACAATTGCCAGATGTGAATGACTGTAATGGTTTATGTTATGGTTAGATAACTGCTTTCAAACAATCTTACAGGACATCAACTGCATGTAGTATGCAGTTACTCACCTATCAGTGCATAATATGATTGATTACATTATGGTTAGCTTACTACATTTGAACAATAGTTCACTTAGCAGCCAAAATGTTCGAACTTCAATTTTTGGCGTAGACAAGAGTATTGATAATAGGTTATTCACATCATTAACTTTTCTTCCAATTTTGATGGAAGCATTGCTACAAAGGCCAAAAGTGCAGAGAAAATGGATAATCTACATGGAGACTAATCAATGCCATACGAGTAAATTTTTTCAGGTGGACATTGGAAGAGCTACATTGATCTGAGATTTACAACAAGTCATATTCTGATTTAGTTAGTTAGTTTGAAGTGAAACACATTAATTCAGGAGTTTCTGCCAATACATGAAAGTAATTTCCCCTAGAAATAAATTATAAGGAGAATGGAATTGGGACAAATAATTGGGAAGGGTATGGTGCAATTTCTGTCCAGCATTACACATTAAGGTATTACATAGTTTCCCTAAAACACTTGAAATTAAAGACAGGATTGTTCATTAACAAACACCATGTTAATTTATTTCTTCATATTTTTCCAGTCTGAACTTCTGATATGTACTTTATGACACTGACCTCAATGAAGCATTAAACACTAACACTTCACACAAAATTTATATGATAGGTATGCCAAATAAATATCCACCAGTAATACTATAGCACTAACAATTTTTAAGGGAGCATTTATAACAGTAAAACAATACATGTTATAAAAATTAATGCCCCCATTGAAAGTCTCAGCAACCTGTGGTTCTCAACTTCTCCAGGTCTCATGTCGTTAATTTCTTACCTTTTTCCAATTTCTTCAGTTTTAACCTACAGTTCATGACCAATAAATTGTGGTCAGAGCCAGGCTGTACAGGAGGCATGTTTTGATGTGGTAGGGATGACAGCTGTCAAAATGCAGGTACTATTGGTGGTTGCTGAATTTAATGTCGGAAAAGTTGTGGATGGAGCCATCAGAGAAAAGGAAGTGAACATCCAAGAAGGTGGCACACTGGATTGAGGAGAACCAGGTGAAGGAGATGGGAATGGTGTTGAGGCTGTGAAGGAATGAGGATGGGGTGCCCTGAGTGTAGAATACGAAGATATCATCAATGACCCTGAGCCAGACTAGGAGTTTACAGTTTTGAAAGGCTAGGAACATTCCTCTAGAAGGCCTACAAACAGGCTGGCATAGGAGGATGGCATGTGGGTGCCCATGACTGTGCCACCAATTTTTTGTGTACCTTCCTCTCAGAGGAGAAGTAGCTGTAGTTAGAATAAAGTTAGTAAGGTGTATAAGGTAGTGTGTCTGGAGTTTGAAAAACTGTGGGAACAGTAATGTTCAATAGTGGTAAGACTATGGGCATGAGGGATGTTGATGTATAGGGAAATGGTGCAACAGTGATGAGTAGGGATCCAGGAGGTAAAGGGTGGGGATAGTGGGGAGTCATTAAAGGAAGTGGATTGGCATCTTTGACATGGAGGCTAGATCATAGGTAACTGGTTGTAGGTGTTGATCAATGAGGGCCAAAATTCTTTCAGTGGTGGCATAATTGACAGCTACAGTGCAGTGTCTAGTATTGTTGGGTTTGAGTATTTTGGGGAGCATGTAAAGGTGTGTGTGTGTGAGATGTTATAATGGTGAGGGGGGAAATGGATTCAGGGGTGAGGTTCTGGGAAGGACCTAAAGCTTTAACTAGGGATTGGAGGTTGGACATCTGGTATGAGATTGCTGTTGACTTTCCAACCTGGAGTTTCCATTGTTTGAACCCTGAATTAAACTGGAGGCTATGTTTGACATCTGGCACAAGATCACTGTTGACATTCCAAACTGGAGTTTCCATCATTTGAATACTGAATTAAACTACATGAAAACATCAAGTACTCTGCCTTGACTGCCAGTAAATTTTGACTGCAGATTTAATGAACACTAAGAAATTGCTATGAACAGTTACCACAAAATGGTGCTATATCTATACTGGGGACAGAACTGACAGTTTTTGGCACTCATGTGATGTATCTTCTGTAGTCTACATAATTTTGCCGTCTTTGGCATTTACATTAGTTTGACAAGACCCAGAAATAGTGTCTAATCCGAAAATGGTGGCCAGATATACAAGCTTATTTTAGGGTGCAACAGCAAACCCAAAAAACTACTTTCAACTAGTATTCTGGGAAACCCTGCATGGTTACTTACATACTAACTCTATTTCAGCTTGTTTTTAAGCTGGTTTCTAGGAATTTTACGCACATTATTTTATTTAGTGCATGGTCATTCATTCCTTTTCCTGGCATCAGCAGGCTATTTTTGTTCATGGCATAATATGAGTCTTAGTGAGATTAAAACTAAAGATACTTTCTGTGAACCCATAATTGGAGCTCTTTTTTTTACATGACTAAGAAATACACATGCATTGTAAAACATTTACCACTTGAATCTAACTCAGAAATAAACAATGGTTTGGTAATGTTTACATTCAGATTCTTAAGGTTCATCAATTATTTAGATATACTGCATTTATAGTTAATATCAACTACACACATCTTGTGTGGACCACTAAGATAGTGCATTTGTTGTGCCATAGGAATATCACTATAACAACATCTAAGTAAGATAATATGAAATAAGTTTAATTATGTATTTTGGTTAACCTCTTCATCAAAAATACAACATAGTTTGAAAAATACAGGATATCGTTCTTTTGAAATATGCAGCACTTAAAGCAAGCAAAGGCAGTGATGTCATTAATATTGTGTGCCACTGGCAAAGAGGAAAAATTGTCACCCTTCATACAGACATCTAATGTAGATAACATAAACAACATTGCACTTTGTACCTTGTATACAGCAGAACCTGCAGCTGCACATGCGGCTAGCACAACTCCACCCAGTGTTCGACTTTTAGTGATTCCATCCATGTAAGCCAAGAGTGCAATGCCAGTGTCACACAGGATAACAGCTACAATCTGTGGTTAGAAATGGAGCATATCAATATTTAATCTAATCTTAGGTGAGATATGCAGTTGATAAAATATGTTTAGGATACTCTATTGAGGAGAAGCTTGTTGAGATACAAGGGAATAAGCTACATTAACAACTTGGAGAGAGCAATGCCAACATACCATATAATATAGTTTTAGATTTCTAGGCTGTGATATATGTTTACAGCTGAATGCATGCATTTGGGTTAATACAGAAACGGTATCACTATAACTTTCAGTAACTAGCTTGAGCTTTCCTATCAGCCATGATTTTATGCAATATAATATTTATCAAGTAAGGTACATCATCCTGTTATTTCTTTTGGAACAGGAAAAAATAATGAAAGGTAAAACTGGGAGACATTGACTAAATTAATACTTGATTTTTCTTTTTGAAATGCTGATGGGCACTTACTGAGTATCACAACTGGATTTTATAACTGTGAACACATTGTTTGGAGGGCTCTGATCTTAATTTTATTATTCAATACTTAATTACACATCTATTGAACCTAACCACAAAATTAGTTCCCTTAAACTCTTTTATTTGAAGAAATGTGAGCAAAATTTGAAAAGTAATCAAACTATTCAGCTTTGTGTCCTTTTTCTCATAAAAGACAGTCAGAACTAAAGAATGAATTATGCTGTTTTGTTGCATTTAGATTGTAGACTCAAAAAATATACATTTGATCTGTAGGTAATTTAATTTTATTTTGTAATCTGTCAAACATTCCAGAATGCTGTTCTTCCCAAATATTCAGTAAACTAGATAAAAAATCAGTAGTGTCATATCTCTTGAAACTTTCAGCATAGGGCAGGAGCATATAGAGGAACTATGGCACAAGTTTAAAAGAACAGTTGGCCATGCAGTGAATCGATATGTACTCAGTAGAACAGTCCATAATGGGATGAAACCTCGATGGTATACAGTCAGATGACATACTGAAAGCTTTGGATGAAGTCAGTCTGGTAGATGCTCTATTTCTGGATTTCTGAAAAGCATTTGACTCAGTACTACACCTATGCTTATTGTCAAAAGTATGATCATATAACTAACAAGTGAAATTTGTTAACTAGATTGATGACTTTTTGGTAGGGAGGACACAGTATGTTATCTTCGATGGAGAGTCATCATCAGATGTTGAAATATCTTCAGGTATGGCCCAGGAAAGTGTGTTGGGACCCTCCCTGTTCATTTAGTATATTAATGAACTTGCAAACAATATCAATAGCAAAATCAGGCATTTTTCAGGTGATGCAGCTATCTATAATGAAGTTTAAAAGATTTAAACATGGTACAGAGATTGGCGGCTTTCAGTAAATGTTCAGAAATGTAAAATTTTGCCCTTCACAAAACAAAAAAAATGTAGGTTCCTGTGACTACAATATCAATGAGTCATTGTTGGAATCAGCCCACGCATACAAATACCCGGGTGCAACACATTGAAGGGATATGAAATGGAATGATCACACAGGTTCAGTCGTGAGTTAAGGAAGCGGTAGACTTTGGTTTATTGGTGGAATACTGGGGAAATGCAATCAATTGTGATGAACCAAGCTGGGATCTCTTTACTTCCTCTCTTGTTTTGCCATCTGTCTCCTTCAAATCATTTTTTCATTTTTCACTAATTACCATTAACATACATGAGTATAATCTGCATTCCCATAAAAGAGGAAGGTTGGCCCCCAGTCTTTGGAAATGTAACACCAGATCTACTTTTGTGCTTAGTTTTGTGTATGTAATTAATTTTCTAATTTATTTTGAATATTCTTAGTTAATATCTTTTGTTATAGGGTGAAATCAGTAAATGTTTGTGACTTAGATTCTATTGTTGACATACAAATGAATATAAATTCTGTACTAATTATAAAAATTTGGAAGAAGAACTGTAGCATTCTTAAAGTATTTATTTGGCTCTACTCAAAAACATATTAGCAAAGCCAGCCCTTAAATAATTCCAAAGTAATTATCTGGTTTGTCAGAAATATTCCTTGCATAACTGTATCTGTTAAAGTCATTATTTAAACAAATAATTCAGCCCAACCATTGTTGTAGAAGAAACTGTTAAAAAGAAGGATTTTTTTTATATAGTCAGTGAATTGAATGGCTTATGTATTTATTGTAATTTCTGTAAATTAAACATCAAACAATGTATAGTTTCAGTGCCTATTATTGTGAGGATGTATAAAGGACAGATTTTTGGTCCCTAGTCAGTCAGTCCAAGGCCGATTTTCAGTCGGGATGTCTGTATCGGTTAGAGTAATAAATGGAATTAGTGTAACACAAATTAGGCTGTGTGTTAAAACAATGACAGTGTCTGTTCGATTTATTTGAGAAGTAGTGTCAATGTACCTAATTATTCTGCAAGAACTGTTAACTGTGTTTAGGTATTTACTACTCACAGATGTTCAATAGCAAACTATTGTAGCAATATGCTGATGTTTGTCTGCAAGCTATTAATGAGGCTTATCGTTTACCAATAGTGAACTGGCCATATAACTGTGTAATATTGGGGGGTTGTGAACAGTGAAAGTAAAGAACTGTGGAACACAACTGTGCAACTGTCAGTTACATCATTTACAGTAGTTAGTATTGAACTTCCACCCCGCTACTTTTCAGGCAGTACAACAATGCGGTATGTCAACACCGAGGACTAACAACCAAGAAATAAAGCAGGAAAACATTACACAACCTACAATGCAGATTGGTTACAAATCACTCATGTGACCTATTCTAGAATATTGCTCAAGTGTGTGGGACCCATACCAGATAGGATGAGCTGGGGATATTGAACACTGAAGGGCAGCACAAATGGTCACATGTTTGTTTACTCTAGTGGAAAATGTCATAGAGATACTGAAGGAACTAAACTGGAAGGCTCTTGAAAATAAGACGTAAACTATCTATAGAAAGTATGTTAACAAAGTTTCAAGAACCAGCTTTAAATGATTACTCCAGGAATATACTACAACCCCCTTTGTATGACTCACATGGGGATCACAAGGATAAGATTATAATAATATTATTGCATGTAGTCATTCTTCCCACTCTCCATATGTGAACTGAATGCAACAAGAAAAGTCACTAATAACTGGTACATTGGGTCATACCTTCTGCCATGCACCTCACGGTGATTAGCAGAGTATAGATGTAGATATAGAAATGTTCTCACACCAAATTCTGACATTGCACAATTTGTGTGTTAAGTTGTTTCATAGCTTTAAGGTGCATAAAATACAGGTCATTTGTTGTAAAGATTTCAGACTTGAAAACAGTGTGTCTTTTGACACAGCATTTAGATGCATAAACTGCATGTCTTTTGTTACATGATAAATAAATAGTGTTATGTTGTAAGTTATTTGTTAAAAATGAGCATTCTGTGAATGATCAGATGAAGAATAAATTAGTGAATCAGTGGCAATTAATGTTTGATTGAGCACAGTCAAATACTTGGGGTTCCCTAGATTCCATGAACATGACTGCATCTGCAAATGAGTTTCATGCAGATAGGTGCAACAAAAAGACAGTCAAACAAATAAGTTCTTGACCAAATTAGACAATATATGCACACACACACTCTTGCAAAAGCAACTCACATGCACATGAACACAGTCTCTAGCTGCTGAGGCTAATTCATATGAAGGCCACTCCAGCCAAAAGCTTACTTGTTTGACCATCTTTTTGTTGGGCCTATCTACGACTCAACATCTCTGCTATATGGTGAACAGCAATCTATCCTTTTCATAATCTTGATGCTGTTCCATCCTGGATTTTCCATTGTTTGATTTCCTGGTGTTTATGACTTTATTAAAACTGATAACTGGTTTTGGCTTTTTTTTTTTAACTGGACTTCTCCTTTGGTCAGTTCCACATTTTCAAAGGATTCTATGGTTTGTATCGATGATGAATCCTCCTTCTTTTCAGCAGCAACAGCATTTAATGTAGCAATGACTTTGATTTCATCCAGGGTACTATGTTCAGCCATATTATTCCTTGAAAGGCTGTCAGTGCCCTTGTGTTGTCAGGCATCCATTTTTGGTACAACACTGATATCATACTCCTGCAACATCAGAACCCATCTTGCCAGTTTGCCTGAGGGAACCTTTAGATTAGTCAGTCAACATATACAATGGTAATCTGTCCAACAGTGAACCATTAGCCAAATAAATATGACTGGAGCTTGTTGTTCCCCCAAACAGCTGCAAGACATTCTTTGCCAGCTGTAGAGTAGTTCTTCTTGGAACTGGAAAATTGGAAAGTACTCTGGAAGCATAAGCTGTCAGCTTTTCAGCACCTTCTGTAGTGATTCAAGAATTTCTGTGTAAATTCTAGAACCACTCAGCCTTCTACCATCTCAAACATACGATATTCTGGATATGAGTGTGGGACGGTAGAATCCTGCCTACTGCATGTCATATGTTTGTGTGCGCAGGTTTAAAATCAGTCGTGGGAAGAACATAGATGCAGTGGACCAATGGCACTGACAAGTACCTGTCGGGCAATCCATAGATGTTTTAGTGAGTGTGTAAGGAAGAACCATGGAGTTTATATGCAACTCTGTGCTTATTGGGTCACTGACTATTGTTATTAAAACAAAGACAGTTGAAAAAGAACTCTTGAAAACTCTTGACATAACCTTGCTATAGGCAAGACTTATTTTCTGATTTATGTTAAGAAAAGTTATGGTATCAAAGGCAACTTTTTTTTAACTTTAATTTAATTTGTTTCTGATTTTCGACTGTATGAGGGACTTACCAGAAGTTATATATTTATGTTGAAAGTGAGAGTTTTATTGTGTATGAAAGACAAATACATTGTTAACTGACAAAAAGAGTCTAAAAATTCCTGTACCTACCATTATTCAGTGGAGAAGAAGTCAAGAGAGTTTCCAGCAGCCTCCTATCCAGTAAAGAAGAGTGGGTGCAAATTCCAAGTAAGTCACCTCGTAAAGAAGTGGAAGGTGGTTTGGGGGAATAAACCGAAATATCCCAGATTCACACACACACACACACTTCAAGTCAGAAATGTTAGACTTCCTGGATTTGTACTAGAATTGCCCCTATTTCAAAATGACTATTGTCGTTTTGAAGTTCTGTCTCAGTATTCATATCATAGTTAACATGGAAAAAGGAGGAGTTGCAACATATGGAAAAGTTTGACACAAAGACAAAAATACTGGAACAAATAATTTTTGCATAAATCAGAACTTAGAAGTATCTGCTTGTGAATTGTTACTGCAGAATACTTCCCTGGTAATTGTAACAGTCTACAGCAATTTGTGACAAACTGAGATGAATTGTTAAGATACATGTTGGGCAAGAAGAAACAGTTAGTAGTTTGTGGAGATTTCAATATAATTTCTTAGAAGCACTAACAAGAAAAATGAAATGGACTCATTATTTGTGTGATTCAGACTAATTTCAGTAGTCCATTTTTCAACTCATGTTTAGCGAGATAGTAGGACATTGACCGATAACTTTTTTTATGGTGGTGCTCAGGCTGAAACAATAAATGTGTACACTTTTTTAGTGTACTATCTGATCATGATGCACAGTTAATAGAAATAAATAATATAGCACATTGTATCTCTCAGGGAGGTTCATATAAAACAGTGAGGCTTATTAATGTATTACTATGTAGGAATCAACATGGATTCCGGAAACAGCGATCGTGTGAGACCCAACTCGCCTTATTTGTTCATGAGACCCAGAAAATATTAGATACAGACTCCCAGGTAGATGCTATTTTTCTTGACTTCCGGAAGGTGTTCGATACAGTTCCGCACTGTCGCCTGATAAACAAAGTAAGAGCCTACGGAATATCAGACCAGCTGTGTGGCTGGATTGAAGAGTTTTTAGCAAACAGAACACAGCATGTTGTTATCAATGGAGAGACGTCTACAGACGTTAAAGTAACCTCTGGCGTGCCACAGGGGAGTGTTATGGGACCATTGCTTTTCACAATATATATAAATGACTTAGTAGATAGTGTCGGAAGTTCCATGCGGCTTTTCGCGGATGATGCTGTAGTATACAGAGAAATTGCAGCATTAGAAAATTGTAGCGAAATACAGGAAGATCTGCAGCGGATAGGCACTTGGTGCAGGGAGTGGCAACTGACCCTTAACATAGACAAATGTAATGTATTGCGAATACATAGAAAGAAGGATCCTTTATTGTATGATTATATGATAGCGGAACAAACACTGGTAGCAGTTACTTCTGTAAAATATCTGGGAGTATGCGTACGGAACGATTTGAAGTGGAATGATCATATAAAATTAATTGTTGGTAAGGCGGGTACCAGGTTGAGATTCATTGGGAGAGTGCTTAGAAAATGTAGTCCATCAACAAAGGAGGTGGCTTACAAAACACTCGTTCGACCTATACTTGAGTATTGCTCATCAGTGTGGGATCCGTACCAGGTCGGGTTGACGGAGGAGATAGAGAAGATCCAAAGAAGAGCGGCGCGTTTCGTCACCGGGTTATTTGGTAACCGTGATAGCGTTACGGAGATGTTTAATAAACTCAAGTGGCAGACTCTGCAAGAGAGGCGCTCTGCATCGCGGTGTAGCTTGCTCGCCAGGTTTCGAGAGGGTGCGTTTCTGGATGAGGTATCGAATTTATTGCTTCCCCCTACTTATACCTCCCGAGGAGATCACGAATGTAAAATTAGAGAGATTAGAGCGCGCACGGAGGCTTTCAGACAGTCGTTCTTCCCGCGAACCATACGCGACTGGAACAGGAAAGGGAGGTAATGACAGTGGCACGTAAAGTACCCTCCGCCACACACCGTTGGGTGGCTTGCGGAGTATCAATGTAGATGTAGATGTAGAATGAGCACAGAATACACTCTTTTGAGACTAAGTTAAAAGAGGTAGTATGGGAAAAGATATATACAGTGAGAGAGATACTAATTTCAATTTCAATATATTCTCTAGTATATTTGTGTCAATATTTGAATGTTGCTTTCCTCAAAAGTTATTGAGAAAAACAATTTCAAAAATAAGTCACAAAAAATGAAGTGAATTAAAATCTCATGTAAGAGAAAGAGATAAATTTATGTAAAGGCCAGAATAAGTCAAGGTCCAACATTACTTCCATACTTCAGTAAATACTGTAATATTTTCAGACATTAAAACATGCCATAGTTAAACCTGTTTATAAGAAAGGTGACAAGAAAGAGTTAAATAATCGCTATCAAAGTTTGTTAACAGACTTCTTTTTCCAAAACATTTGAAAAAGTAATGTCTTCAAGAGAAGTGCTAATTTTAGTACCAACAATTTATTGAGGATATCACAATCTTGATTTGAGAGCAGTTGCTTGACTGAGAATGCTATTTTTACATTCAATCATTAAATATTACAAGCTATAAATAGTAAAATATTGCTAGTTGGTGTTCTGTGCAACCTTTCCAAGGCATTTGATTGTGTAGATCATGTTGCACACTTAGAAAATCTCAAATTTCATGGAACTGAGGCCTTTACACACAAATGGTTTGAATCATACTTTAGAAAATAATGCAAAAGTTGTGTTGAATAATTCAGACAATGTTGAAAGGGCAGCAAACTAGTGACTGGGGAGAAATGACAAAGGGAGTCCCACAGAGTTCAATTTTGTGCCCATACCTATTTCTTGTAAAAGTGAATGACCTTATTAACATTCAAAAAGCAGAACTGATATTTTTACAGATGATACTAGTGTTATAATAAACCCCATTAGAGAGAAAGCCTTGTAAGAGAGTTTTAATGACATTTTTTAAAGAATTATTAAGTACTTTTCTGAAAATGGATTCTCCCTAAATTTTGAGAGAAAGCACTATATTCAGTTCTATACAACAAATGGAGTCATCTCAACATTTGATGTAGTACATAAAGAGGAGTTGGTAAACCAGGTAAAATGCTTCAAATTTTTGGGTGTACGTATTTATGAAAACTTGAACTGAAGCATGCATATTACTGATGAAGGCAATCCAGGATGTCGGGATCACAGATTTATTTAACCCTTAAACTGCTCTGGTGTGTTAATGCACTCGCCTTTGTACCTGCCCCTGTGTGCTCTGAATGTGTTTACACGTGCCACCAGTCCTTCTACCTGGCACTCTGAATGTGTCTACGCGTAGATATGTTCAGATTACCAAGGAGAAGGGCTGGTGGCGCATGTAGACACGTTCAGATCACACAGGGACAGGTACAAAGGTGCGTGTGTTAACACGTCCAGAGCAGTTAAAGGGTTAAAACATTGTACACCTTTAGCAGGCCATTAAAACAACAAAATGTGCAAGTAGTAATGTGCACTAAGCAGACAATTTTGGGAAAATCACAACAGAAGTTTTACGTGTAAGACAAATGTTTATGAGACGATGGTTTGACTCCTGCTCAAACTTAATTTTTAATCTATATTCTTTCTCATCACTGGTCTACTATTTAATTTATGTGACATTTGAGTAGTAATATAATAAAAAAAACACTTGTATCTGCATGAAGTTTTAGTGAATTTCATGTTATTTGACTACTCACTATTCTTAATTAAATTTAATTACTAGAACCAACATATTTATAACTATTGGCAAGTAAATTAAGAAAATGTATGCCTGCCATGATTTGCAAAATCACTTATACATGCTACTTTGCACCTCTACCCTTCAAGCTGCAGACACAGAGGCAGGCCCCATTTAGCAGCTAACCTGCATGGTGGTGAGATGTTGCTATTGTAGCAAGGATAAATAGTGTAGGTGTAACTTTATTGAATATCACAGGATTTACATTTGTACTACAAAAATGAAGGTTAGAGCAGGAGTCGAACTGTTGCTTCACAAATGTTCATCTTAAGAAGCTCAAACATTAACCACTTGACCACCATGAACTCTAACAGCTGGCATCCATGCACAGTTACATCAGTTACATAATATACACATAAAATTTGCTTGCAATTTTCTCAGACTTGCCAGAGTAGTGCACCTTAGTAATTGCACATTATGTTGTATTAATGGTTATTAGAGGTGTACAAAATTTGAAGTAAATCCATGATCCCAAAGTTGTGGTCTTCTCTTGTGAGATTCACAAACAGTTAAGGTCAGTTACTTTTCCTCTTGATTTAATCGCTAGTGTTGGAAACAAACATATCAATGTTTTGACATATTTTGCATATTTCCACTCAATAATGGCTTGTGACATAATTTTCTTGAGTAAATCACCAGTAAGAAAGAAAGCATTGATTGCAGAAAACTGAACAGTAAGAATAATATCTGGTGTTCAGCGACAGTCCATTTGTACCTCTTCAAGGAGTTAGGCATTTTCACAATATCATCAAAATAAATATATTTGTTAATGAAAGTTGTCATAAATAATCCATCACAAGGTGAGAAGAACAGCAATGTCCATACGTATAACACTAGAGGAGAAAATGAACTTTTTTTACATTATTAATGCTATCAGTGGCTCAGAAACGGATTATAATATGCAGCAATAAAAATATTTGAACATTTGACTAATAACATTAAAGGCTTGACAATAATAATAATAATGGTTTATTCATCCATAATAACTTTTACAGTTGTGGACATAGTCAGTCAGTACATACATGAACAATAATAATGGTTTAGTAGTAGAAATAAGGTACATTGTTGTTGTCATTGTGGTCTTCAGTCCTGAGACTGGTGTGATGCAGCTCTCCATGCTAATCTATCCTGTGCAAGCTCTTTCATCTCCCAGTACCTACTGCAACCTACATCCTTCTGAATCTGCTTAGTCTATTCATCTCTTGGTCTCCCTCTATGATTTTTACCCTCCACGCTGCCCTCTAATGCTAAATTTGTGATCCCTTGATGTCTCAGGATATGTCCTACCAACCAATCCCTTCTTCTAGTCAAGTTGTGCCACAAACTTCTCTTCTCCCCAATCCTATTCAATACCTCCTCGTTAGTTACGTGATCTACCCACCTAATCTTCAACATTCTTCTGTAGCACCACATTTTGAAAGCTTCTATTCTCTTCTTGTCCAAACTATTCATTGTCCATGTTTCACTTCCATACATGCTACACTCCATACAAATACTTTCAGAAACGACTTCCTGACACTTAAATCTATACTCGATGTTAACAAATTTCTCTTCTTCAGAAACGCTTTCCTTGCCATTGCCAGCCTCCGTTTTATATCCTCTCTACTTTGACCATCAGCAGTTATTTTGCTCCCCAAATAGCAAAACTCCTTTACTACTTTAAGTGTCTCATTTCCTAATCTAATTCCCTCAGCATCATCCGACTTAATTCAACTACATTCCATTATCCTCGTTTTGCGTTTGTTGATGTTCATCTTATATCCTCCTTTCAAGACACTATCCATTCCGTTCAACTGCTCTTCCAAGTCCTTTGCTGTCTCTGACAGAATTACAATGCCATCGGCGAACCTCAAAGTTTTTATTTCTTCTCCATAGATTTTAATACCTACTCCAAATTTTTCTTTTGTTTCCTTTACTGCTTGCTTAATATACAGATTGAATAACATCAGGGAGAGGCTACAACACTGTCTCACTCCCTTCCCAACCACTGCTTCCCTTTCATGCCCCTGGACTCTTATAACTGCCATCTGGTTTCTGTACAAATTGTAAATAGCCTTTCGCTCCCTGTATTTTACCCCTACCACCTTTAGAATTAGAAAGAGAGTATTCCAGTCAACATTGTCAAAAGCTCTCTCTAAGTCCACAAATGCTAGAAACGTAGGTTTCCCTTTCCTTAATCTTTCTTCTAAGATAAGTCGTAAGGTCAGTATTGCCTCACGTGTTCCAACATTTCTACGGAATCCAAACTGATCTTCCCCGAGGTCGGCTTCTACCAGTTTTTCCATTCGTCTGTAAAGAATTCGTGTTAGTATTTTGCAACTGTGACTTATTAAACTGATAGTTCGATAATTTTCACATCTGTCAACACCTGCTTTCTTTGGGATTGGAATTATTATATTCTTCTTGAAGTCTGAGGGTATATCACCTGTCTCGTACATCTTGCTCACCAGATGGTAGAGTTTTGTCAGGACTGGCTCTCCCAAGGCCGTCAGTAGTTCTAATGGAATGTTGTCTACTCCCGGGGCCTTGTTTCGATTCAGGTCTTCCAGTGCTCTGTCAAACTCTTCACGCAATATTGTATCTCCCATTTCATCTTCATCTACATCCTCTTCCATTTCCATAATATTATCCTCAAGTACATCGCCCTTGTATAAACCTTCTATATACTCCTTCCACCTTTCTGCTTTCCCCTCTTTGCTTAGAACTGGGTTTCCATCTGAGCTCTTGATATTCATACAAGTGGCTCTCTTTTCTCCAAAGGTCTCTTTAATTTTCCTGTAGGCTGTATCTATTTTACCCCTAGTGAGATAAGCCTCTACACCCTTACATTAGTCCTCTAGCCATCCCTGCTTAGCCATTTTGCACTTCCTGTCGATCTCATTTTTGAGACATTTGTATTCCTTTTTGCCTGCTTCATTTACTGCATTTTTATATTTTCTCCTTTCGTCAATTAAATTCAATATTTCTTCTGTTACCCAAGGATTTCTACTAGGCCTCGTCTTTTTACCTACTTGATCCTCTGCTGCCTTCACTACTTCATCCCTCAGAGCTACCCATTCATCTTCTACTGTGTCTGTTTCCCCCATTCCTGTCAATTGTTCCCTTATTCTGTCCCTGAAACTCTGTACAACCTCTGGTTTAGTCAGTTTATCCAGGTCCCATCTCCTTAAATTCCCACCTTTTTGCAGTTTCTTCAGTTTTAATCTACAGTTCATAACCAATAGATTGTGGTCAGAGTCCACATCTGCCCCTGGAAATGTCCTACAATTAAAAACCTGGTTCCTAAATCTCTGTCTTACCATTATATAATCTATCTGATACCTTTTAGTATCTCCAGGATTCTTCCATGCATACAACCTTCTTTTATGACCTTCTATTGTGATTCTTGAACCAAGTGTTGGCTATGATTAAGTTATGCTCTGTGCAAAATTCTACCAGATGGCTTCATCTTTCATTTCTTAGCCCCAATCCATATTCACCTACTATGTTTCCTTCTCTCCCTTTTCCTGCTGTCGAATTCCAGTCACCCATGACTATTAAATTTTCGTCTCCCTTCACTACCTGAATAATTTATCTTATCTCATCATACATTTCTTCAATTTTTTCGTCATCTGCAGAGCTAGTTGGCATATAAACTTGTACTACTGTAGGGCATGGGCTTTGTGTCTATCTTGGCCACTATGATACGTTCACTATGCTGTTTGTAATAGCTTACCCGCACTCCTATTTTTTTATTCATTATTAAAACTACTCCTGCATTACCCCTATTCGATTTTGTATTTATAACCCTGTATTCACCTGACCAAAAGTTTTGTTCCTCCTGCCACTGAACTTCACTAATTCCCACTATGTCTAACTTTAACCTATCCATTTCCCTTATTAAATTTTCTAACCTTCCTGCTGGATTAAGGGATCTGACATTCCACACTCCGATCCGTAGAATGCCAGTTTTCTATCTCCTGATAACGACATCCTCCTGAGTAGTCCCCGCCCAGAGATCCGAATGGGGGACTATTTTACCTCCGGAATATTTTACCCAAGAGGACGCCATTATCATTTAACCATACAGTAAAGCTGCATGCCCTCAGGAAAAATTACGGCTGTAGTTTCCCCTTGCTTTCAGCCGTTCGCAGTACCAGCACAGCAATGCCGTTTTGGTTAGTGTTACAAGGCCAGATCAGTCAATCATCCAGACTGTTGCCCCTGCAACTACTGAAAAGGCTGCTGCCCCTCTTCAGGAACCACACGTATGTCTGGCCTCACAACGGATACTCCTCCATTGTGGTTGCACCTACGGTACGGCTACCTGTATCGTTGAGGCACGCAAGCCTTCCGACCAATGGCAAGGTCCATGGTTCATGGGGGGGAGGAATGGTACATACAACATTAAAAATCCTTGATGGAGTACAAACATTTAGCAATTAACAGATGCTTTAATTTTATTTTAAATATTTTTCCTTTTAACATTTTTATGGTAATTGGCAGTCTGTTGTAAAAAAATCTTCCAGCAGAAAATGGATTACGATCGGTTGCTTTTTTATTTCTGAATTTTATGTGGTAATCCTCTTTCTTCCTTGTATTATAACTATAGATATCACTATTTATTATACTGTGCTCCATATTTTCTTTTACAAACAGTATAGTCCTTAGAACATATAATGAATACACTGTTAGTATATTATACTTAATGAAGTATTCTTTACAGGTTTGACATTTACTAATATTCGCTATTATCCTAATTGCTCTCTTCTGGGCTCTAAAAGCCCTATCCATGTATACCATTGGTGCCCCGCCCCAAATCTCAATACCGTATTGTAGGTGGGAGTGTATAATACCAAAATAGATTTGTCTTAAGATTGGTGACACTATTATGCTAGAAAGGCATTACAGCAGGTAGGTATTACATGGGATTTTTTTACACATGTAGCTGATGTGCTCCTTCCATGTAAGATGTTCATCAACTATAATACCCAGGAATTTATTTATCAGTTGTTTCAATTGACAGGTTCAAAGCAAGTTAAGATGTAACCTAGAATCATTTATCGTGGACAATTCCTATACCATGGATGAAATTCTCTTTAAAAACTAAAAAAGAAAACTTTGTTTTTATGTGTGGTAGTTTGCATATGACTAAAAAATGTATTTGTACATTAACACTAATCACGTATACATATCATGTAAACTGACTTGTTCCACATCTTTTCATAAAAGAATAGTTCAAATGATTTATAGAACATGTAACTAACTAACTACAGTGCTAGAACGGACATGTAGGTGCTACTGGCAAATTGAGTCAATGAGATTGACCAGGAAAAGATTGCCTTAGTGCCTTCTTAAAGACAAGGAAAGGTCTTCCTTGCACTTTGTTCCATGAAAATTTGGCATCTCGTTATAGTAGTTCTTGTAGGGGGTGTGCCTTGGCATAGAACACCTTTATAAATCACTGGTAGTATGAGCACACTCCAAGAAAAGTTCTCACATCACAAGTGTGCCAAGGACTCTTAAAATCTGTGACTGCTCTTATTTTCCTTGGGTTAGGATGGACTTAAACCATTCACCAGGTGCACCAATATTTTCATTTCTTGGGTCACAAAGCACCACTTTTCAGATTCAAGTGGAGACCTGCAATGTGACACACTTCAGCACAGTTATCAGGCAGCTCAGATGTTCTTCAAATTTCCTTAAAAAGTGACAGTGTCATCTATATAGCAAAACATGTTGTCCAGTTTTGGTGTTGAAACATGTTATCCATCACATGTCCAAGGTGGTTTGAGTGATACACAGTTCAAATGGCAAAACTTTAAACTCATAGAGAGCACCAGGAATTATGAAGGCAGTCTTTTCCTGGTCACTCTCATTGACTCAATTTGCCAGTAGATCTTACATGTCCATTGTTGAGAAATAATTTGCTCCTTTTAAGTAGTCTAAGGTGCCATCAATGCATGGCAATGGATCAACATATTTCTTCATGATTTTGGTCAGTCATTGGTAGTCAAAACATAAATGACATGTGCTGCCCTTATTCTTCACAAGGAGCAGTTGAGAGGACAAGGACTTCCTGAAGGTTCAATGATGTCATCTTAGAGTATCTTCTCCACTTTCTCCTGGACCCATCATCCAACCAGTGACAGTTTACATGAGTACCGGTTGCTAAGTGGATGATCCCCATTGCTAATATGTTATTTTATCATGGGACACTTTGTCTTTCCTCAACTCCTGATTTGAAAGCATCCAAAAATTGATGCAGAATGGCTATTACTCGCTGATGTTTTTCTTCAGTCAGGCCAGATCCTATCGGCAGTCTGGCAACAGCTTCTTTCCCTGCATTGTCTGTAGTGGTAGCAGAGCACAATTCTTCATCAGTGACAGTAAGGTGAGTCATGGCTGCTCACAAAATTACCTGTTCATCTTGATTGACAATGAGAACTCATCTCATTTAAGATAGTGGGATAACAACAGCCCAGAACTAGTGCTTGCTGAAATAGTGTCATCAATCTGGAGCTCTGACCTTCCACAGCCAGCAGTGATGCTTAGCAGTAGTCCCACATGAGAGTAACATGATGGCCTCATTTCATTAAAACAACAGACTAGAATGACTGTGGTCTGTCACTAACAGTTATTCTTCCAATACATGTTCCTGCTGGGTGGATGTGTTTTCCATTTGTGGCCTTCAGCGTAATCACTTTTGTGTCATGGAGCATAGTCTTATTTAACTGGTGGTGATAAGTATTCAACATTACAGAGAAAGAAGCCTCTGATTCAAATGGTGCCTGTGCTTAGGGATGACATCAGTGAGATAGGCTGCCATCTTGACAACTGTTGTCTATGGAGGAGTTGTGGCCTCACTTCCACTGATGGTTGCTTCACATAGTTTTTCTGAAGTTGGCAGCTAGGCAAGCTGTTGATACTTCTGCACAGTGATGGAGAACAGTTACAGCATGTTCGGGAGCAATCTCATACAGTATACAGTGATCAGCTTTGGTCCACAGGTCAGTCATATTCCTCTGCAGTTAATTGGCGTGAACAGGACTGTTGTGAAGGTCGATGTATGGTGAGGTAACAGCGGCCAAACACTAGTCTTCTTCCTCTTAGTAGTGCACAATGTGCTCAGACCATACACAACGAAAACAGACAGGTGTGTTGTCTTCCATCCTCCAAATGTTTGTTCTTCTACTGCATGTTACACTTGGTGTAGGAGTTGGTTGCAAATGCATTGCCATTTTATGGTGGGTATGTAAGTCATTTTTCATGGTGGATTCAACAGGAGGTAGAGATTGGTGTCAAAGATAGATACACCTCGTTTTCAACATTCTCTATTGCCTCCTGACAAATAGGGTTGAAATTCACAGCAGCTATCTCTTACATACTCAGTCTGACAATTTAGTTGCCATAAAATGCTGTATCTCTTCTCATACAACCTGGCATATGAAAGAAGCAAAGTCATGCTGATCTTCCACATCTGTCACAGGGATGACATTCAGCTGTCGATCATTCCTCTTTCATCCAATGTGTGTGTGTGTGTGTGTGTGTGTGTGTGTGTGTGTGGGTGGGTGCATGCGCATGCTTGTGTGTATCTGTCTGTCTTTTTTTTTCAGATGCATTTCTTTGATGCACTGACCCCACCTGATGAATTGTTGTTGTAATGTTTTACCAGAACAGCTTGATACATTTCTTTTGATGCATTGGCCCCACCTGATGAATCATTGTTGTAACATGCTTTACCAGAACAGCTTGATACATGATACATGAATGAATGTATTGTTTTGCCATGACGCTGGGCCTGTTCTTCAGTTTTACTCTTCGTTGTTCTCAAACCACCACTGGGCTGTGCCAGCCATGTAAAAGTGTATGTCTGTCAAAGATATCATGTCATCCCACCCACTGTATCAGGTTATTCAGTTGAATCCATTAAGATATTTTGTTGTTGGATTCTGGAAAGTCTCTCTAGAAAACACTGATGGATGCCTGATGTGAAGCTGGCTTATTCCTGGCTTGGAGCCGATTGTTCTCCTCAATGTATGGATCTTAGGGAAGCTGTATTGTTTGTGTGTTCTGGTTCTTGTCCATGTAGGCAATAAAATGATTTGAGAATAATAAAGAGAAGTGCAATTGCTGGGACAAATTCCAGGCTGAACTGAAGAAAACATTGGTAGAAATCTACAAGTCTGCTTAGCCTTTTATGTAGTTAGTTAGTTACATATTTCATTCATCAGCCATACGGAAACCATTATGATGTGGAACGTGTCAAGTGCATAAGAAATGCACATATGAATCAAGGGTTTCTTTTTTTTAAACCTTAAATTTTTTTTCCCTACTCTATTCCCTTAACCAGCACAAAATGCATATATTCTACCTATAGATTTATTTATTCCTATTGAAGGAGTCATCTATGGCATAGAAGGAGTTGTCAAGGAGATATAATTTCAGTTTATTTTTGAAACTATTACTGCTGTTTCTCAGAGATTTTACTTCAGCTGGTAATTTATTGAAAAGTTTTTCAGCAGGATATTTACTCCTTCCTGTGCTAAAGATAGGTTAAGTAGAGGACAGTGTAAGTCTTTCTTTCTTCTGGTATTATAATCATGGATGTCACTGTTGTTTTTAAACTGGTCCATGTTGTTGAGAACAAACTTCATTACTGAGTCAATGTACTGCGACACTGGTGTAAGAATTCATACCTTTTTTAAAAAATGCCTACAAGATGTGTGACTATGAGCCACATACATTATTCTATCACTTTCTTTTGAGCAGTGAATACTTTTTGCCTAAGTGTTGAAGAACCAAAAAATATTATTATGTATGACATCAGAGAGTGAAAGTATGGAAAGTATGTTAGCTTGCTAATTTCTATATCTTCAAAATTAGCAATTACTCTGATGCAATAGTTGCTGAACCTAGTCGCTTTAGGAGATCCAAAATAATTGGAGCCACAGTGATGTAGATGTTTTGAAGTACACGGCATCTCCCCCAAACAAGCTCACATCATAATGACACTCAAGTCCAAATCCAAAAGCAATATCATCAATGAAACATATCACTTAACATTGAAAGCAAGTGTAATACGAACATCAGTGTACAACCACCTCGTAAGTGGAGAGAGCAGCTATTTATACAAATAGTGAATATTCCAGAATGCTGGTATTTATAGAAACACTGAATATTACAGAATATACAAACATTACAATCATGTTTCAACCACTTCCAGCAATGTAAATAACAAACAATTGCTGGTGCTCTGGCAATATTTCATCATGTCTGATAATGGCTAGTGCACCACTGTAAATTGTATTAAAAGTTGTTAGCAACCACTTGAAACATTTCAAGTAACATGCAGAGAGATTGAAGATTTATAGTGAAACATACGCACAGATATGTACGTGGTGGGCTAACAAAGCCCACCCTTACTGTGATTTTCCTGTTGTTACAAAAACTGTTCACCTAAGTGTGTTGAAAGTTACTTTATGTATATACAGGGTCACCCAAAAGTCCATTAAGTTTTGAAAATTCAATATTTTACAGAATAATGTATGTAGAAAGGTAAAAATTTACACACATGCTTGAAATGACATGGGGTGTACAAAATGACTGATAAACAGCACTTCATATGATACAGAAGCAATAATTAGCATAAAAATTTATTTATAGCAAAGATGATGTTCTTTCTAACAAAGAAAAGGTCTAATCATGATTGATATGAAAAATCCACAGCACACTGTGACTTCCTTGTCATACAATAGGGTCCTCATGACAGTTCTCGTGTTTTTAGTAGCCCAAATTCTGCAGTTATAAATGCTGGAATACCCTTTGAGTATGAAGTGGGTTTTGTCAGTCCACAACACATTGGGCAACCAGTTGTCATCTTGCCCAACCTTTCGAAGTGACAACCAGTTGTCATCTTGCCCCACCTTTTGAAGTGCCTTTGGCACAAATGCCTTCCACGTCACAATACTGGTGGCTAACAGTTCATAATGATGCTGGAATTTTTACAAGTGATGCTGGGAGGTATGCCTTAATGCTCTCCATATGTGGGGCATGGAATGCTGGTATGATGTGTGACTTCACAAGCACTGACTTCACCATGCAGAGATGAGCTAACTTAAGTCTCCAGTTCTTGAACTGTCTGAGTAGCAGTAGCACTTGTGTGTGGCCATCCACTAAGGGGCCAATCATCTAAACAACTCACGCCTTTGAACTTCATGATGATTTTCTTCACAGTAACACTTGTTACAAGACTTTTATCCATTTGAATGCTCTTCTAATGATGACAGAATCAAGAAGGTGCAGTAGGAGGTTCTCCATTCTAATCATAATGCTTCACAAATAGTGCCTGTTCTCGTAAAGTTAACATGCGACAATTGCTGGCACATATGACTCCCTCTCTCACTACAGCTCATTTTATAAATGATTCTCATGCAGAAGGGATCAATAGTGCATTGCTGACCAGTGCCACATGTTGGCTGGTTTTTGAACATGTTTTTGGTTTAACACTCTAAGCGCCAAGCCCGTAAAATTTACGGGCCTGGGATCGCGCGAAAATCACCAAGCCCGTAAAATTTACGGGCCGCTACATTTAATTTCATTCAAAACACTGCAACGTTATTTCTACGGGTTTGGCCAGCGCTATACGTTTTTCAGATGTTTATTAACAAAATGCGTCCATAGATGTCACGGCAGCGCTGTAATTCATGTTAAAACTTATCTTTGCGTTCTCAGTCTGTATATCATTCAGTTGTTTGTCATCATGTTTCGGCGCGGTTTATCAGACGCAGAAATTGCGGATTTGATCAATCATAGCGACACTCTGGATAATGTAGAGAGTGATTCAGACGATTCTGAATGCAATGGTGTGTTTGAAGGTACGTATTTCCGAATTTTCCACGTAATTGTGCAGTACGCACATATCTGTTGAACATGTGTAAACGATGTATGTAGTTACACATAATGTGATATTCTTTTTAGAAGACGAGATTGATGACAGTTTGTCTTCAGATGAAGACGAGAATGATGTTGAAGGTGTTGCTTCAAATCCAGCAGCTGTGCCGTATCCGAAAGACAGTGAGTGGACTGCAGTTGACACCTACCGACCTCTGCCTGTCAACACGACACCCAGGCAGATACTAGTGGATATTGATGAGTCGAGTTCTGTACTGGATTGCAGTAAAGTGTTCCTTACTGACAGTGACGTAAATGAACTCAAGAGACAGACAAATTTGTATGCATCACAGACAATACAGAAGAAAAGAAGAGGAAATAATCTGAAGCCCCATTCAGTTTTGAGTTCGTGGAAGCCAGTGACTATAAGTGAGATGAGGCGTTTCTTGGGTATTATTTTCCACATGTGTGTTTCGAAAAAGCCAAAAATTGCGGACCATTGGAGCACTAATCCTGTTCTTAGTTGTAACTTTTGTCCCCATGTCATGAGCCGTTTGCGTTTCACTCAGATACTGTCATGCTTGCATCTTGTTGACAATTCAAATCAGAAAAAACCAGGCGAAGATGGATTTCATCCACTTTACAAAGTTTTGCCATATTATAATAATTTGAAGGAGCGATGTATCCAGGCATATCGTCCCTCAGAAAAAGTGACAATTGATGAAGGAATTTGCCCATTTCGAGGTCGTGTGAGTTTCCGTGTTTACATGCAAAATAAGCCTCATAAGTATGGACTGAAAGTATATGCTGTTGCTGAAGCCAGTAGTGGCTATGTTGTAAATTTTGAAGTTTATGCTGGTAAGCATATTGTTGACAATTCTTCGTCTGCGGTTATTTTGCGATTGTTGTCTGACAGCAGCTTGCTGAACAAAGGCCACACTGTGTATTTAGATCGATTTTATTCCAGTCCAGAGCTATTTCAGCAACTGGCAGAGAAAGGCACTGGAGCTGTTGGTACTGTGAACAAATCCAGGAAAGGATTGCCTAAAGATTTAGTATCTGCTAAGCTGAAAAAGGGCGAAATGTCTTTTCGGCGTAAAGATAATGTATTGGCAATGAAGTGGAAAGATAAGAGAGATGTGTATACATTGTCTACAAGGCATCAAGCAACATTTGGTACGCATACTAAGAGAAATGGGTCTGTAGTATTGAAACCACTTCAGGTACTTGATTACAACCTCAATAAAATTGGAGTGGATATTGGAGACCAACGCCTGCAGTACAATCCGTTCCAGCACAGAACTGTGAAATGGTGGCGAAAATTATATTTCCATTTGCTGCTTATGGGAGTATCAAATGCATTTTGGCTGTACAATGCAGTGCACAGGAAGAAAATTACAATAACAGACTTTATAACAGTGCTTGCAGTTCAGCTTGTTGAAGACGACACACTTGAATTCATTCCAAGAAATGAAGGAACTGTAGGTCGGCTAACAAAGAGACATTTTTTGCAGCACATACCTGCAACTACTAAGAAGTATGCTGCTCGTGTGTGTCACGTGTGCAGTTCCAGGAGCAAGAAACAGAGTGGCAAGGCTTCTCGCAAAGAGACACGATACGAATGTGAACAGTGTGGCGTTGCACTCTGCCTGGAACCTTGCTTTAAAATTTTCCACACTAAAAAACAATATGATTCTGTGTGAAATTTATATGTAATACTGTATACTATCAGAAACATGTAATGTAGTGCCACAATTTTGGTTAAAAATAAATCACAATTGTATTCCCTTATTCGTATGACTTTTTCTAAATTCTTAAAACATCTAAGTGATTTCTATAACTGTACCTTAAAGCTGTGCATTGTAAAGTAGTTTCTTTCACTCAGAATTAAAGTAGAAATGTGCAGCTTCAAGATGGTACCAAATTTGCCACAATCCAAACAGTAGATTTGATGCAGTAATTTTTTTAATATTGGTAAAATTGCCCGGTTTCTAGGGACGGGTGCATAAAATAGGCCTGGTACAGAGAGTGTTAAACAAAACCCCATGTCATTTCAACATGTGCTTCAAATTTTACCTCTAAACCTACATTATTCCATGAATTGTGCTTTTTAAAATGTTCCTGGACTCCTGCATCACCCTGTATAATGTGTACATCTCTAAATGTGATAAGAAAACTCAAGGAGTATTTCTAACAATGGAAAACCCAGGATGGAATAATTACCATATTATGAAAGGATAGACTGCTACTCACCATACAGAGAAGATACTGAGATTCAGATAGGCACAACAGTCTTTTTGTTGTGCCTGTCTACAAATCAACATCACCTCTATATGGTGAGTAGCAGTCTATCCTTTTCATAACACTGTCATGGAGAATTTCTGACAGAACTTTTCTTTCATTAAAAGAAGGCAGTCTGCTAAGACATTTGCGGTGTTTATTGACAAGCTAGTATATGATGTACTTCACAAAATATTTTTGTTACTATTTTGCACAAAAAATATCCCCTAGCATTTGTACTTGTACGAGGCACTTCAGTTCTGAAAACAGTCTCCTTTTTATGTGATGCACTTTTACCAACATTTCTGCCAGTCTGCAAAGACATGCTGGAAATCAATTTTTGAAAGGTCCTTCAGTATCAACCCACAACCTTCGTTACTGTTTCTAATGATAGAAAAAGCTTCCCACAAAGATAGTTCTTCATGCTACAGAAGAGAAAAAAGTAACATCGGGCTAAATCTGGACTGAAGGGAGGGTGAGGGAGGCACTTCACGCTGAATTTTACAAGATATTCAGTAACAATATCTGGAATATATGACTGTGCATTATCATGGTGCAGCATCCATCCTGTTTCACAGATGTGTGGTCTTCTGAGCCTGATATGGACTTTCAGAGTTTCCAGGACATCCGTGTACTACTGTCCAATTATTTATGTATGTGGAGACACAATATGCTGAATAGGTATTCCATGAATATCAAATGAGATGACTGTAACTTCCCAGCAGAAGCAACATTTTCTCTGCTATTTTAAGGTTGATAATTAATGTGTTTCCCCTCTGAAATTTGCTGTTTGCTCCCAGAATCAAAACTGATGTAGCTACATTTTATCAGCAGTGATTATCTTTGAAAGAAACTGCGGAAGGCAATACTGAACATGTCTCAGCTTTCCTACCTTTCACAAGTGGAAGCCAAGAGTGCCAACAATGAAACTAGTACAGTATGTTTTTCATGCTTTAAACTAACAGAATCATAAGATTAAATTCTAGCACAAGAAATTATGACCATAAAAATTTGGATAATTCTTTATTGAATAGCCATTGTAGTTTAGAAGCATCCTGTATAAAATAGTTTAGGTATATATTTTCATGTATCTAATTTTATAAAATCATCTCTTTCAAACTTACCCTGACACCAACAAACTGCTCATGTAGTATAACCCATGATAGCAGGTACACACAGGAAACATTAGTGGCAAATAAGGCCATCACATCAGTTGCCAGAAGGATGCGTAGTGAATGAATGTACATATAATTTGTTGCTACCCACAGGAGACAGAAGAAACTGCATCGTGTCAGGAACCTAGCTGCACAGTCAACAGTGGTTGTATTGATCTTGAAAAAAATTTTGTACACAAAATTTCTGCACAAAAATGCTGCAGATAAAAACATGACATATCGTATTAGTTAAGATAAGTAAAAAAATGTCTAAAACTGACAGTCATCACAACCATTAAAAAGAAAATAACTGATCTAGTGTTTCTTTTCTATATTATTATTACTATACTTATGTCAAAGATGTAGCACATAATAAAGTTGGAGTATTTTTGAAAACAACTCCAAATAAAACATCCTTCAACTCATCTTTGCAAGGAATAATACCAGAAAACTCAAGAATCTGTACAAAGTTTGATTTTTTTGTGTTATTTTCTAAAATGTCTGAATAAACTATGTGGTAATGAGTCTGTAACTGCTTTATCAACAGTAGATACTCATACATGTATCACATGGAGTACCCCAAGGTTCTGTCTTAGGTCCCATTCTGTTTTTGTTTTACGTAAATGATCTGCTTCTTAATATTGAGTGTCACTCAGTTTATTTCCAGATGACACATCTTTAATCATTGAAAGTAACAGTACTGATCAAATTCCACAAATTGTATTAAATACTTTAGAAAGATTAGATGCCTGATTTGATTTAAATGGGTTAAAATTAAATATGGAAAAGACTCACTTAATGCAGTTTAAAACAAAACAAGCAAAATTAAATGATATTTAGGTCAGTCACAGAAACCAGGATTTTCAGAAAGCTAGCTGTGTGAAATTCCTAGGAATGCAACTAGATACAAATCTATCATGGGGATCACATATATAATACCTTGCAAACAAATTAAACAGCCTAGCATTTGCAATGAGAATATTGTACAATGCTACCAATATAGGCATAAGAAAAGTAGTATATCATAGCTACTTTGGGTGAGTAATAAGAAACGGAATTGTATTTTGGGGTAACTCAAACCATATGTGTTGAATACTAAAAGTTTAGAAAACCATCATTAAAAATATGCACAATGTGCATGTTCATAATAATCAAAATAATAGTAACATAGACCTACCATACCATAACACAAAAGAGCCATAAACACCTTAGCTTGAAATTTTATAACAAACTCTCAAAGGCTGTGAATGGACTACCAATGAATAACTTTAAGCAAACAATAGAAGTGTGGCTCAAATGTATGCCATATTACTCACATGATGAGTTTCTAAACAGCGACACAAAAGAGATATGCTACATGAAACAAAAAACTGCTATATGAATTATACCTATACGTTTGTGACAGTAACGCACCAACAAAGACTTTTTAAAAGAATACGTAAGATGTACCATAAATATATCTTGATACTATTGTATATTTAACTGTTATGATGTATTCCCCCCCCCCCCCCCCCCCCCCCCCCCATGAACCATGGACCTTGCCGTTGGTGGGGAGGCTTGCGTGCCTCAGCGATACAGATAGCCGTACCGTAGGTGCAACCACAACGGAGGGGTATCTGTTGAGAGGCCAGACAAACGTGTGGTTCCTGAAGAGGGGCAGCAGCCTTTTCAGTAGTTGCAGGGGCAACAGTCTGGATGATTGACTGATCTGGCCTTGTAACAATAACCAAAACGGCATTGCCGTGCCGGTACTGCGAACGGCTGAAAGCAAGGGGAAACTACAGCCGTAATTTTTCCCGAGGGCATGCAGCTTTACTGTATGATTACATGATGATGGCGTCCTCTTGGGTAAAATATTCTGGATGTAAAATAGTCCCCCATTCGGATCTCCGGGCGGGGACTACTCAAGAGGATGTCGTTATCAGGAGAATGAAAACTGGCGTTCTACGGATCAGAGCGTGGAATGTCAGATCCCTTAATCGGGCAGGTAGGTTAGAAAATTTAAAAAGGGAAATCGATAGGTTGAAGTTAGATATAGTGGGAATTAGTGAAGTTCGGTGGCAGGAGGAACAAGACTTCTGGTCAGGTGACTACAGGGTTATAAACACAAAATCAAGTAGGGGTAATGCAGGAGTAGGTTTAATAATGAATAGGAAAATAGGAATGCGGGTAAGCTACTACAAACAGCATAGTGAACGCATTATTGTGGCCAAGATAGATACGAAGCCCACACCTACAACAGTAGTACAAGTTTATATGCCAACTAGCTCTGCAGATGACGAAGAAATTGAAGAAATGTATGATGAAATAAAAGAAATTATTCAGATTGTGAAGGGAGATGAAAATTTAATAGTCATGGGTGACTGGAATTCGAATGTAGGAAAAGGGAGAGAAGGAAACATAGTAGGTGAATATGGATTGGGGGACAGAAATGAAAGAGGAAGCCGCCTGGTAGAATTTTGCACAGAGCACAACATAATCATAACTAACACTTGGTTTAAGAATCATGAAAGAAGGTTGTATACATGTAAGAACCCTGGAGATACTAAAAGGTATCAGATAGATTATATAATGGTAAGACAGAGATTTAGGAACCAGGTTTTAAATTGTAAGACATTTCCAGGGGCAGATGTGGACTCTGACCACAATCTATTGGTTATGACCTGTAGATTAAAACTGAAGAAACTGCAAAAAGGTGGGAATTTAAGGAGATGGGACCTGGATAAACTAAAAGAACCAGAGGTTGTACAGAGATTCAGGGAGAGCATAAGGGAGCAATTGACAGGAATGGGGGAAATAAATACAGTAGAAGAAGAATGGGTAGCTTTGAGGGATGAAGTAGTGAAGGCAGCAGAGGATCAAGTAGGTAAAAAGACGAGGGCTAGTAGAAATCCTTGGGTAACAGAAGAAATATTGAATTTAATTGATGAAAGGAGAAAATATAAAAATGCAGTAAGTGAAACAGGCAAAAAGGAATACAAATGTCTCAAAAATGAGATTGACAGGAAGTGCAAAATGGCTAAGCAGGGATGGCTAGAGGACAAATGTAAGGATGTAGAGGCCTATCTCACTAGGGGTAAGATAGATACCGCCTACAGGAAAATTAAAGAGACCTTTGGAGATAAGAGAACGACTTGTATGAATATCAAGAGCTCAGATGGAAACCCAGTTCTAAGCAAAGAAGGGAAAGCAGAAAGGTGGAAGGAGTATATAGAGGGTCTATACAAGGCGATGTACTTGAGGACAATATTATGGAAATAGAAGAGGATGTAGATGAAGATGAAATGGGAGATATGATACTGCGTGAAGAGTTTGACAGAGCACTGAAAGACCTGAGTCGAAACAAAGCCCCCGGAGTAGACAATATTCCATTGGAACTACTGACGGCCGTGGGAGAGCCAGTCCTGACAAAACTCTACCATCTGGTGAGGATGATGTATGAGACAGGCGAAATACCCTCAGACTTCAAGAAGAATATAATAATTCCAATCCCAAAGAAAGCAGGTGTTGACAGATGTGAAAATTACCGAACTATCAGCTTAATAAGTCACAGCTGCAAAATACTAACACGAATTCTTTACAGACGAATGGAAAAACTAGTAGAAGCCAACCTCGGGGAAGATCAGTTTGGATTCCGTAGAAACACTGGAACACGTGAGGCAATACTGACCTTAGAAGAAAGATTAAGGAAAGGCAAACCTACGTTTCTAGCATTTGTAGACTTAGAGAAAGCTTTTGACAATGTTGACTGGAATACTCTCTTTCAAATTCTAAAGGTGGCAGGGGTAAAATACAGGGAGCGAAAGGCTATTTACAATTTGTACAGAAACCAGATGGCAGTTATAAGAGTCGAGGGACATGAAAGGGAAGCAGTGGTTGGGAAGGGAGTAAGACAGGGTTGTAGCCTCTCCCCGATGTTGTTCAATCTGTATATTGAGCAAGCAGTAAAGGAAACAAAAGAAAAATTCGGAGTAGGTATTAAAATTCATGGAGAAGAAATAAAAACTTTGAGGTTCGCCGATGACATTGTAATTCTGTCAGAGACAGCAAAGGACTTGGAAGAGCAGTTGAATGGAATGGACAGTGTCTTGAAAGGAGGATATAAGATGAACATCAACAAAAGCAAAACAAGGATAATGGAATGTAGTCTAATTAAGTCGGGTGATGCTGAGGGAATTAGATTAGGAAATGAGGCACTTAAAGTAGTAATGGAGTTTTGCTATTTGGGGAGCAAAATAACTGATGATGGTCGAAGTAGAGAGGATATAAAATGTAGGCTGGCAATGGCAAGGAAAGCGTTTCTGAAGAAGAGAAATTTGTTAACATCCAGTATTGATTTAAGTGTCAGGAAGTCATTTCTGAAAGTATTCGTATGGAGTGTAGCCATGTATGGAAGTGAAACATGGACGATAAATAGTTTGGACAAGAAGAGAATAGAAGCTTTCGAAATGTGGTGCTACAGAAGAATGCTGAAGATTAGATGGGTAGATCACATAACTAATGAGGAAGTATTGAATAGGATTGGGGAGAAGAGAAGTTTGTGGCACAACTTGACCAGAAGAAGGGATCGGTTGGTAGGACATGTTCTGAGGCATCAAGGGATCACCAATTTAGTATTGGAGGGCAGCGTGGAGGGTAAAAATCGTAGAGGGAGAGGTACTGGGAGATGAAAAAGCTTGCACAGGATAGAGTAGCATGGAGAGCTGCATCAAACCAGTCTCAGGACTGAAGACCACAACAACAACAACAATGATGTATTATTATTATTATTATTATTATTATTACTATTGTGAATGAATAATTGTTGTCTTATCAATATTACTTTAGTATGTGTATCTGCTTGCCCTGCACAGGCACAATTATGTACAATAATAATTATTGTAATTTTAAAAAAAAGTATTGAACACTCTGATGATGCCAATTGTATGGAAAACATACTATTCCATTCTATTCTAAATGGCTCAGTACAGATGCAAATAAAACTAGTAAGAAAAGAGAAGACAGCTCACACAGCTGAGTGCTGATCATTTCTGACAAATTAAAATGGACCCCTATTCCAACAAGTATTTGTTTCCAGATATAAGTTCATAGGACTGTTTTTTAGTTTTGATCAATACTCTCTCCCAAAAGAGTTTGGGACACTATTTTTAAACATCCTATACATCATGAGAAGTGACTGTGGCAACGAACAGAGGAATTCTACAAATTTAAATGGCCATAAAGCATCTTTTTCTGATAAATGTGAAATGGCCACAATGCTGTGGCAGATTTTGATGGAGATGTAACTGGATTATGAAAAGTTATGAAATCAAGGGAGTCAGGGAGGAGAACACTATGTGAGATGAGAATGACCGTATCAATTGCAATTGGACATATGTGTGTTTGATATTATGGAGCTTTGTTGTTATGGGAATAATTTTAGGACAAGAACTGCATGTAAAATAAAATATACAAAGGAAAATCATTACAAAAATCCTACTCAGCCTGCTGGAAGGATGATGATGCTTTGTAACTCTCAGATCTTACTGTAGAATATTAGGTTTTTTATGAATAATCAAATACATTAATCAGTCACACCTTGAAGACATAGATCTGGTTTGACAAGCTTTCTTTCTTAAATGAACTATTAATATGTGTTTATATTTATCACATATCCTTCATTTACGATTTCTAAGTGGCTCTTCTTCACACACTCAAAATTATATATAAGTGTTATTTGAGGATAGTAGAATGTGTGTGAGAGTGTAAGCCATAATTTAATTTCACTTACTTGTAAAACATTAACAGTGTATAAATTATAAGGTACCCTTTCTTTCTCTTATAAGCTGTACTCATAATGACAAATTATACAGGTGATATTTAGCAATAGTCTGTATCACTGTGCATATTTTTTGCTCCAGTGAAGTACAACATATAGCAACCAAAATTATGCAAAGATATAGCAAGCAAAATTATGCAATGAATGTTACTTCCCTAAATTGGTTTGTGCTTACCTGCTGTAAAGCCCTTGTCCCTAAAATTTCTGACACTTTCTTGTAAAATACTGCCAGCAGATTTACATTTCATTGCTGAAACTCTGCATACAAAATATAATGGAAAAAATAGAACTGTCCAGTTAGTACAGAACCATGTTGTAAAAAATGGAGCATCATAGGGAATTATCTGAAAAAAATTGGAAAAAAAGTCTTCAACAAACAAGAAAAATGTTATTTCTTTGTTATAACTATTTCTATAGTCTTGATGGTGATATTTATTGACATATGAATATAAAACATCATATGTGTCTATGTTTTAAAAAAATCTTGTTTTACCTGTAAGCTTTAAGTCTATGTTCTCTCTCACAAACATGTATCTCATTATGAAGGAAAATCTTAACTAATCTGAAGAAAGTAAAGGGCCACAAAATCAGAAATTAGCTGTTTTTATAGGATTCTTGCTTGTCATATTAACAGCCAACTACTTTAAACCTTGGTATGACCATTATTCATAAAAGGGCTTACCCTTTCCCTACATTGGTTTTAAATAAACATCTTAATTAGTAAAAAAGCAGCAGCCTTGAAGAAAGGCTGCTACATCACTAAAAATGAGATAGGTTTAACTGATGAATTACTATATGTCTGTAAAAGAGTAGCTCAGATTATTATTAAAATTCTATTGATATTCTGTGACATTATACAACTGATAATTGCTGAATTCTATTTGAGAATATTCCAGTTTAGATTCAGATTTACTGTTACTTCAGGGATTCACTTCAGAAAATTCTTAGTTGGGTGGTTCTATAGGAATTTAATGGATTGATGTAGTTTGGCTTCTTTTGACAGCATGTTCACTGGAATGTCCCTTTATGGAAGGAGTCTTTTATACTTTAGACTAAAATAAAATAATAAAAGCCATGGAATATCTATGAAAAGATAAATGAAGATCTGAAGCCTGCAGCTCCCCATTGATAATGCAGTTGCTCAGTAAGTAGTGAAGGGAGAAAGTGGAAGACATGGGGAAGCAAGACCAGAAAAGATATAGAAAGGTGACACTAGACAAGAATCATAATGGGAAGTGGAAGTCCAAAATTAAATATTAGGGTGCTTCAAGTATTTTGAAACTAATTAATGACAATAAGGTTAACTAATGAAAACAAATCAGCACTGTTAACAGTTACTTCCATTCATACATTAGTCAATTCAATGATGTGAAAGAAGTTATACATTAATGAAGTGAAGCAGTCTAACATGTTATGGATGCAAAATAATGACACAAATTATTTGCAGAAGAATGGAAAAATGTAGAAGCTGACCAAGGTAAGATTAGTTTGGATTCTTGAGGAATGTGGTATCACTCAAGGCAATACTGACCCTATGACTTGTCCTAAATGATAGATCAAACAATGGCAAAACTAAATTTTAGGATTTGCAGATTTAGGGAAAACTTTTGACAATATTGAGTGGCCTACATTCTTTGAAATTTTGAAAATAGCAGGGATAAAATACAGAGAGTGGAAGGTTATTTACAACTTGTACAGAAACCAGATTGTAGTCAACAGAGTCGAAGGTCACAAAAGGGAAACAGTGGTTAAGAATGGAGTGCAACAGGGTTGTGGTCTGTAAGTTTTCAATCAATATGTGTGTTACAAATAAACTACAAATCTGCTTTGTAGCAGTCATCAAACTCCTGACTAAATGAAATCATCTTAAATCTTGGTTCAGTGTCAACATTTACTAAACCAGCATTCTGACAATTTGGAATTACAAGCAGAATTTATTATGCATCGACAATACATCAGACAAGAGGTCAGTCATTACCATGTGTCTTCATGTGAGGCTGATATTAAGTTCACACCCTGATATTCAACCAACTGATCAAAATATTATTTCAAAAAGATTCAGAATATATTGACAAGATTGCAAAATACTATGTCTGAGTTTTTTATGTTCCCTGAAGCCACAAACTGCACATAAATCTCATTGCTGTACTTGCAATGATGTCAAGTGTAAAGCTACAGTTCTTGTCACTGCCAGGAGCTCACAAGCAATACCTCAGGCAAATAAACAGAGCAACCACAGTAGAATAGGCTCCATAATAAATCTTCATAGCCAATGAAGATATTTCTAGTCTTCAGAATTACCTTCCTACTCAACTTTACTCAAATGCACAATGATGGATGCTTCTTCATTTATAAATCAATCTAGCACAGGGTTTTCCTATTAACCAAATGATTTTTATTGAAATTCGAATCAATAAAACAGCAATAAATCTTGTATCCTCTCAGATTTATTCCTGATGTTATTGAATCTATACACTGTGCAAGCTGTGAAGGAAACAAAGGAGACATTTGAAAAAAAATTAAAGTTCAAGGAGAAGGAATAAAAAATTTGAAGTCTGCCAGTGACATTGTAATTCTATGAGAGATGACAAAGGACATGGAGGAGCAGTTGATTGGAATGGATAGATGAAAATCAGCAAAAGTAAAACAAGGGTTATGGAATGTAGCTGAGTTACATCAGATTATGCTAAGGGAATTAGATTACAAAATGAGACACTAAGAATTATAGATGAGTTTTGCTGTTTGGGTAGCAAAATAACTGATGATGCTCAAAACAGAGAGGATATAAAATGCAAGGAAAGAATTTCCAAAAAAGAGAGTTTCTTATCATTAAATATAAATGTAAGTGTTAGGAAGTCTTTTACAAAGGTATTTGTCTTGAGTTTGGCCTTGAAGGAAAGGAAGTGAATGTGGATGATTAGCAGCTGCAATGTAACAACCTTGAATGCCTATTGGAGTATGCGATATGCAATTTTTAATGTATTACTAGTTGCACAGCATTTAATGTATGACTCAACACATGGTATCAAGTATTGTACTTTTTTATGACTACAATTGAAATTTTTTTATTCATTATTCATTGTAGTATGGAAGAATAAATTGGAGATTACATACCAGCTGACACTGAACACATCATGTCATCAACAAAACTGCAAATTTTAATAATGTGCTATAACATATTCCCAAGTTTATAATGAGTTATACCAAAATTGTCAAATCTAGAGGAATAATAATGCAGTTTTTTTTAAGAATTGCAGAATAGAGCATAGAATTGTCAAGACTGTTTACAAGTGCATGACATAAAGCAAGTAGTAACTTTCCAAACTAAAGAATGTTATTCTTGAGTGAGAACACATGTTATTAATCGAAATATTTGTGATAAATAGTAGGAAAAATAAAGTTTTTTAGAACTAACTGTTTACAATCAACATTTTTTAAAAAAATTTGTGTGAAAAATAAATATTTTTACAAACGTGAAATGGATTAATCATTTTCCTCATTATTGTAAAACATACTGTCACACTTAAGTTTCTGTGAATAGGTAACTAATTTTTATAATTGTGTAGGTTTCCATGGCCACAGTCAATTAATGTACAAGTTTTCTGGGTTTGGTTCCATGTTGTATTTCACTGACAGAAATAAAAAATCACAACACCAAAAAATAATTAATATAAAGTAATGAAATTTTGAAAATATATTTGTCTAAGTAAAATATTTAAGTGATTAACATTATCAGAGTGCAAATTATTGTAAGCACAAGACAAGATATTGTAAATGTGAAATGCTGGTACATTAATAACCAGTGTAGCTGTCAGAATGTTGAATGCAAGCTTGCAGACATGTATGTGTTGTTTCCAGAATTAGATTTTCACTCTGCAGTGGAGTGTGCACTGATACGAAACTTCCTGGCAGATTAAAACTGTGTGCCAAACTGAGACTCAAACTTCTGTGAAGTTGGAAAGGTAAGAGACGAGGTACTGGCAGAAGTGGATCTGTGAGGATGGGTCGTGAGTTGTACTTGGTTAGCTCAGTTGGTAGAGCACTTGCCCGTGAAAGGCAAAGGTCCCGAGTTCGAGTCTCGGTCCAGCAAGCAGTTTTAATGTGCCAGGAAGTTTCATGCATGTGTTGTGTTGCACAGATGCTGGAAATCAAATTATGGGATGAAGTTCCGTGCCTGTTGCATTTGGTCAGTGAATACAGGGATGGTTAATGCCATTTGTGGATGATGCTGCAGTTGTCCCGTACGTTCTCGATTGGTGAGACATATGGTGAGAGAGCAGGCCAAGGTAACATATTGACATGCTGTAGAGCATGTTGGGTTATAACAGCAGCATGTGGGTGAGTGTTATCCTGTTGGAAAACACCTCCACGAATGCTGTTCTTGAATGGACATTACATTTTGAATCATCAACATTGACATACAAATTTGCATTCAGGGTGCACGAGATAATCAACAGAGTGCTCCCACCGTCACATGAAATTGCACCCCAGAACATCTCTCCCGCTGTAAGTACAGTATGTCTAGTGTGCAGACAGGTTGTTAGTTTCAGGCTTTCAACTGGTCTCCTTTTAACCAACACATGACCATCACTGGCAATGAGGCAGTAGCCCTATTTCAGGATCTTGTTCAAATTCAGTGAGGTGTTGATAATGGCTCTTTGTCACCTTAAAAGCATGTACGACTAACATCAACTCACTACATCCAATCTCATAGGTAACTGATGCTCATGCAGAGTGTACTTAAAGCAAACCTGATTTGTACCCTCACAGTAGTGCTATTTGCACTTCTCTTATGTGGCTGGCTTGAAATTTGAACAGACATCATCTTTCAGATGTAGAAACACACCTACCAACTTTTATTTATATTGTACAACTCCTTTTTGGCACTGCTATTTTTTCCCATCAGTGTATATAGCATTTTATAATATAATGTAATACCATACCCAAAAGACTTTCATGTCATGTAAGTTTTTATTGTAAACTGCCTATTGGCTTCTGTCTCGGGCTCTTCTGCCGATGTTCATCTAATGATATTACTGACGTTTCGCCATCTGCCAGCATTGGAAGGTGAAGCTTTGACAATGCCAGCCACTCGTGCAGGCAAAACGTCAGTAATATCATTAGATGAATGTCGTCCCTGAGGCAGAAGCCAATAGGCAGTTTGTCAACAAGTGGCCACGAAAGCCTTAACAATTTTCTATTTTCATTGTAACTTTACAAAAATAACTGTTTTAATAATGACTTTGGCATCATGGCTTGTTATGTTTTTCTATAAGGGCTGGTGCAAGGAAAATCAGCTAGTTCTTGTCAGTACAGTTATGACTAAGGTATTCATTCAATAAAAGATTGGACTTGGATTAATCAGAAAAATGGAATCAATGGTTGTGAAAAATTGTGAATTTATCTCCTGCATCAGAAATAACTAAATTGGAAGAATATACACAATTAATGTCAAGTTATTATTTATGATCAAGGAGCCTGGATTTTTTTATTCTCCATGGAAGGTAAGTAGTAATGTCATTTTTGTTCTAAAGATAACCAATTATCTAATAGCATGTGGTGATATGTTTTGGGATAATGTAACAATAAAGTGGTACAATAAGCTATATTTTTGCAAATTTCAGATACTTTACTATTGAAACAATAGGATATACACTAATCAGCCAAAACATTATGACCACTGACCTACTATCAATATAAACCCATCCCAGCAATAGCAGCATTCCCTAGTGAGGAATGACTGCTAGTCAGACACATGCACAGGGCACGTAGTTACAGTGAACGTGCTGTCCTTGCATAGAATGGGGAAAGTGTATGATCTATCTGAGTCCAACTGACTGCAGATTGTGATGGCCCAGAGGCTTGGCACAAGCAGTTTGGAAACTGCACAAGTTGACGGGTGTTTGCAGAGTGCCATGGTGAGTGTCTTCAACACATGGTGAAACCAAGGTGAACTAAGTCCAGACATCATGGAGTTGGACAGCCACCCCTCATTGCAGATTTCTGATGTTGTAGGCTGGGCAGACTGGTAAAACAGCACAGGTGGTGAACTGTGGTGGAACTAACATCAACCTTAAGTGTGTCTCACACAGTGCACCAAACTCTCCCAACAATGGGCCTCCACAGCTGACAACCTACGCATGTGCCATTTAACACCATATCAGCAACTACGACTGAAATGGGCACATGGGCGGAGAGAAGCTGGCGGCTGCTCCATTATGCTCTGGGGCACATTTACATGGGCATCTGTGGGTCCAGTAGAGCTTACAGAAGGCACCATGATGGCCAAGAATTATCATACACTGGTTGCAGACCATGGGCACCCTTCATACCAATCATGTTTCCCTATGGCTGTAGCATTTTTAAACAAGATAATGCACCATGTCACAAGACCAGGAGTGTGATGGAGTGATTCAAGGAACACAGTGGCAAGGTTCAGCTAATGTGCTGGCCCACCAACTCATCAGATCTGAAACCAATCAAAAACATCTGGGATGTGAGTGAACGTGTTGTCAAAGCTCATTGACCACCACCTCCCCAGAATTTATGGGAATTAGGTGACTTGTGTGTGCAGATGTGGTGTCAACTCCCTCCAGCAACCTACGAAGGCCTCATTGATTCCATGCCTTAATGTGTCACCACTGTTATCCATGGCAAACATGGACATACCAGCTACTAGGTAGGTGGTAATAATGTTCTGGCTGATCAGTGTCAGGCACCACAATGGCAGCCATAACAGACAGTTGCTAAGATGATGGGGGTAATCATCGAAAGCTTGAGGATTTATTCTGAAATGAAATGGGAAGAAGTCCAAGAATGTTTTATACACGTGTGTAATCACAGAAAAATTCATTCTCAATCAGATAGTTATGTTAGACAATTCAAACAAGAAGAGGTTAGAAGCTTTTGAAATGTGGTACTGCAGAAGAAAGTTGAATATTATACATGTGTATCAAGTAGGTAATGAAGAGGTACTGAATCAAACTGGGGAAAAAAGGAATTTGTAGCACAATTTGGTTAAAAGAAGGGATCAGTTGGGAAACATCCTAAGACAGCAGGGAATAGTCAGTCTGATAATGGAGAGAAGTATGAAGGGTAAAAAAGTGTAGAAGAAGAGCAAGGCTTGAAAACAGCAATCAGACTCAAATGGGTGCTGCAGTAGTTATGCAGAGATGAAGAAGTTTGCCCAAGGTAGAGTAACATGGAGTGACATGTCAGTCAGTCTTCAGTCAGGAGACCACCACAACAACAACAAAACAATTTAACTGAAACTGATTTGTTATACTGGTAACAAATACCATTCTATAGTAAATTAACTGGGAAGTGAGTGTGAGAGTTTCCATATCTTCGAAGTAATCTTTGTAAGATGTGCAGTTGTCTTCTTGATACAGTACATCTACCATGCACTTTCCCTGAATGAGTGCAATCTTTATTTTAGCTGCATTGCTCCTGAAGATAATTTGCAACAAAGTGACATACTTTTAAGTGCAAAGCAAGCAAGCCATCTGAAATAACTGATTAGATTATTTGTGTGTTGACTCCAGTTTACCTTGTTATCCAGAAGGACATTATGGAATTTCACATTTACTGTTTTATTTAGTAGATGACTATTAATGTGATCCATTTCTGTTAACTGCAGTATGCTTGTGTCATCACCAAACATTACAGTTTTTGAATAGTCCTTCATAGGTTAGGAACCGGAGAAGAAACTGCACTGAACATGGTGAGAATCCACATTTTATACTCCCCTAATCCATTTTTAGTTTAATTTACATGGCACAGTTTGTTCATTTTTATGCTGTGCAAGTATCTTTTTGTCTATGAAGCAGGATGCTATTAGTGCCATAACATTCAAGTTTCTTCAACTAGAATTTTATGTCTCGAACATTATACCCTTTTGCAAGGACTCAGAGGTCCAAACTATTGCCTATACTATCATTTATATTTAAGTAATTAGCTTAGTAATCTTGCTCCCTGAGAGACAGTTAATCTGCTGATCTCCACTTATTCTATCATTTTACTGGTTATAAATTCATCCTTTTTTGGTAAGGCTTCTTATGTTTGGATGGAAGCAGAAGATACTAAATAAGTAATTTCATTTTAATCCATGGATTTGTCAAAACTTCAGTATTTTCTGTTGCTATCAGCTGCATCAACTTAATTTAATGTACTCTGCAGCTCTGTTTTTTGAAAGAATTTATCCAAAAAAATAATCCGGTAACAATACTGGAACTCATTAGAATAGAGTGGATATAGCATAGATTATATGCTGCTGGTAGAAAGTATAAACAGCTTCACACCAGAAATATTCTGTGCTACATATGCAAGGCAGAATAAGAGGTGTTACATCTGCCACAAACATGTATGATCATGCATTTTTTCTGAGATGTTCTGTAACCTCTGGAATGATATACTCATACTTCACCTCAGGCTTTTCTAATGTTCAAAGAAAGATACTACCTCCACACAAGGGTGTGAAGGTTTCTCAAAAGTGTGCCTGACCTCACCCTCAGTTGTAGAAATGAGACAGAGGCCCAACCTTTTGCCTGCATAATCAATCATTATTACATAACTGTCTTAGGAATCTTGTCCCCCAAAGAGGTTAAATGGCATGCAAAAATACTGAATTATAAACTTGTTTTCAAAATACTATTTACCAGGTAGTGATCCCACAAACATATCTGTACCAGTTCCAGCAATCTGCTTCCATAACTCCTACCTTACAATAAGTCCATTTTGGTCTTGCTAGTCCATTCATATTTAAATCAGTTCTCAATATAACAACACTCCCACTACATATAAAACATCTTCCACCAACCTGTGACAGAGAAAGTCATATTTGTCAGAATCCACATAGACTGTCACCTTCTCTACAATTTCTGTTCAACATTTTACGTTCACACAGCCAACATTGCAAAAGCTGTGGAATAAATGCAAGATTTTTTACTGTGAAATTTCTGAACTAATTAGATGAAAAATGTGAGGAATCCATGAACTGTAGTAGTGAGAGTCTGCATCCTATTACTCATGTAATTTGGCATCACAGCCACATATCTTATAGAGCACAAGCTGCAGAAACCACTGGGAACAACAAGAAACTTGCTTGAACCATGTAAACTGAGGAACCCACTGTTAAATATCCTACTTTATGGCAGGTTTTTCAACAGAAGTAGCAGTGCCAATATTGGGAAAATTACTTCAACTCTGATTTACATGTGGCAAGCAGTAGCTAAATACCCTAGAATCAAAATTTATTTTCCCAACAATTTTAGACAAATATGGCAAACTGATGAATCACTGCAGAAGTAAATGAAATGGATCCTATCTAAGAAAATGTACTTTAAAATAATAAAAAGACAATTGACAGCACATAACTACACACACCTGATGTGGAGCAACAAGCTGCTGCACTGCTGAAATGTTGGGTGGGCCATATCCAAATGGTGGTGGTGGCTGCCCCAGGAACAAATATTTGATGCAGTGTGTTGCTCCAACCCATGATGCAGTGACGCACACGGTCACACAAACACCACAGTATATCTGATGGATAGAGGAAATATTTCATTACTTTGTTAAAACTGCAAGAAGAAATTCAATTATTTGTATATGTAATAAGTTAATTCTTTTTACCCTGATCAAATGATACAAAAAATGTATGGTAATGAATGTGAAACAATTGTAAACTTCTTGCTGTTTGCACCCTCATGTTTCTGTTAAGCATAAAAAAGGATTTGCATACCATTTGGAAGCTTGTCTCTGCAACGGTTCAGTTACAAATATGATAAATATAAGAAAAGAAAAAATGAAAATAATTCATACCAGATTGCCACACAAAACTGTCCTCTTGTGTTTCAGGAGACAGAAGCAAAGAAAAGCTATTTTGCTCTTAATCACTTACTAAATTCTATCACAAGGGCAGATAAACTACTTACTCTAATGAGAATTTCTACATTGTGTTTCAATTAACTTTGTAGACAATGACATTCTGAATCACACAGGTGCAAAAGCAGATACAAGTAAAAGTTGTCTCTTATGAAAAATTAGTGTGGAGATAAAAGCTGAAATGGAGACTCTTAACTTAGTTAGCAACTGAAATTGTTCAGAATGAAAGAAAGTAATATCACTGATTAATCCTTGACACCAAGTAAAAACAATAATGACTACAACAGATGAGAATACTAGTCAATTTATATAAAAATAGGAGGGATTTAATTCCAAACTGAGGACAAATTCAGTTTCATATTTGAAAATTACATTTCACACACTATATAAATATTTGCTAACATTGAATGAATATCCATTGGTTGGAATTTGAGACTTAGAAGCTGTCAGGGCTAGAATGAGGCTACTGTGAACGTTGCTTTACTGAGGTTTAGCACTGTTCATAAGTCTTTGTAAACTGTGGCTGGGTAGTGTGCTAAGGGGAGGGCTGTTGAAAGTATGCTACCATGCGTGTGGTATCCTCAGACATTGGTATTCTATTCCAGGTGACAGTTCACTGAGGAAACTCACGCAATGAGTTTAGGCCTTCAGCATATCCAGATACATCTATGCTTGCACCTTACCACACAAAACTGGGTTGAATAGACACTCATTTCAACCTTAGAAACCTAACCGTTTTGCCATTTTTATTCAGGTACAACAGGTTGCAAAACTTAAAGATTTGAAGACAGGTTGTTCGAATGGAGTAAATGAACATCAAATGAGATATAGTATGACCAGAGGTTTGCCATACAGAATAAAGATAAAATACAATTTCAATCAAGATATACGTTTCATACAGAGGAACAGAACAGAAAGGTAATTCAGGGATAAATTTTATTGTAAAAAAGAAAATGAATACTGATATTACTGATATTAAATGAATCTCAGCTAGTAAAGCAAGAATTGTAACAATAAACAATAGATGTTCAACTCCAAACATATAAATTTATCTAGCAACATGTTCACATTTTTGACAAGGACATAGAAGAATCGTACAAAGAATAACGGAAACCGATGATGGAGCAAATCCAATTACAAGTTGATAATGTGGGAATTTAAAGTAAAAGCAGGACAAAAACTAATATATGTTGTTGAATGGATATGATACCAGAAACAGCAGAGGTCATACAACAGTAAAAATTGAAGAGAAAACAATGTTATTGCCTTGCATGCTATCAGGAGAAAATAAACAGGAAATGGCCTTGACAAGGAGAAAGCAGATTTAAAGATGAAATTGATTGCATTTTATCAAACAGTACAGAAATTATACAGGATCTGATTAATTTTTTATTTATCTATACAATAGAAAGCCATGATTCTTGGCCACAATAAATCTGACACCAACTGTATTGTAACTGTATTTGCTGCTTTAATTCACATGGACATATATCCTCTCTACTTAACTCATTGTCAGTAATTTGGTTGTAAAATGACAAAATCATCTACCACTTTTAGTACGTCATTTACCAATTCTGTTTCCTCGGCATTATCTGATTCATTATGGCAACATTCCATTACCTTTGTTTATCTTACAACTTCTGTTCAAGACACTATTCATTCTGTTTTATTGACCTACTCCTTTCCCATCCCCGACAGATGTACAATGTCATCAGCAAATATCAAAGTGTTTATTTTTATGCCATTAACATTAATTCCCTTCCACATTTCTCCTGGTTAAGACACTGGCCACAGCATTATCTTATCAGGTTTATTTTGTGGAAATACAACTGGTAGAGAAGCTGTTTAACTTAGACAAGGGCTTCCATTTGACAATTCTTGAAAGCATTTTATGTCGTATTTTTGCTCTTCATCAAGGAAAGGTTATTAATCTTTGCTCTGTGGTGTTCAACATGGTGAATTTGTGTCTGCTCTATTTTTGTCTACTCTTTGCTCTTGCAATATTTCATTTCAATCTCTGATGCATAATTTTGGTTTAGGACTGGCACTGATGTGCCAACTGTGTTTTCTGTAATGCTTGTGCATTTTACAATACTATATGATATTAGGGGGAGTTGTGGCACCCTGAAAATATTCTAAGTTCAGAGTTGGCATGGTCCCACGGGCTGCTTGGTAAGCCGGGGCTCATCAGAAACCATGTGGTGCTGAACATCAGCTGGAGCGAGAGGGGTATCCCCAGCGTTTGGTCCAGGCCCACTGCATGTCTGGGAATTCCATGTTGATGCTGTGCCAAGGACTGTACTTTGTGTCGATGAAGGAGATTTGTATGCCAGGATTGCCAAAGATGGCAGACTCTGTGAAACCATAATGGCAGACATTTCACAGTTCATGTAGAAATTAATAATAGCCAGAGGAATCATGATACCATAAAAAGAAACATGTACATCACCATTATTTGCACAATGATTCTGATGGTATAATTAGATTTTCAATATCTTTATTAGTTTAAAGTTTAGTATCTGACTGTAAATTATACAAGTAACACCCAGCAATGAATTTCCAAAATCTAAACAGTTCATCCATTTTGTCAATTGGCATGTCTTTAGAAACCTATTAGTGTAAACATAAATTGACATTAATTACAGGCATATAACTTGAATAGTACATGAATTATTGAAGACCAAAGTGGCTGATTACTATTGATGGCGTCAGGCCATAAGTACTCCACAGTTATACGAAAAAAAAAAAAAAAAAAAATGGTAGCAGCATGCTCATAAATATATTTATTCTTCTATGTCTTTGTTTGTATCTGATGTACACTATTCATGAAAAAATTGGTCAAATATTTACTGTGTTTCAGAAAGCACAGCAGCATTAGGCTACTGGCCTACTTTTGTTTCTATTCCTTTGATATATGTTTATTTAACCTGTTTATGTATTTAATAATGTGTGTTACGGCATGTTTATGGCCCAACCATAGGAATATTTATTTAATTTCAAGTTATTTACATGTGAATCCAGTATTTCATGTATGTTTCAATATGTTTGTGAGTGTGCGTTGGCTTGGAGACATGGTGGGAGCGTTCTAGCGCTCGTTACTATGGTAAGCAACTACCAAAGTCAATGGAGAGACTGGATGGAAGTGGGGCAGGAGGATTGGGTGTGCACAGGACATGGGGAGTGCGGGACAGGAAGACGTGATGGACAGTTGCAGGAAATACTTGGAGAGTGTCGAGCAGTTTAAGCATGGTCACGGGAGACTTGTGCACTTGTAAGATTTCCGTGGCTTCTGCAGTGAAGACATAGTATGCATTTAGAAGTGAATATCTCGCAAGCTATGTTGTTGCTAATAACTAATTACGTGAAGTAGGAATCTATTGTTTCCCTGTTATTCAACTTATATTTTATTTAATTGCTGGACCATCGACAGCAGTAAGTATTTACAGTAATAAACAGCATGCTTAAAGGTACTTCTGATGTCGTACTCATCATTTAAAGTCATTAAAAATAGTACCTGCAGATTTTATTTAATTGCAATCTTTCATTTATAAATTTCTGTTACATTCAAAATTAGCAATTGCCAAGTGATAGGAACCTTCGACCATTCGATTCATGTTTATATTGATTTGTATACTGTAGACTCAGCAGTATTTGGCTTGTAATGAGGCAACTACATATCCCAGCCCCTAGACAATGAAACCAGCCAAAACTTTTAATATTTCAACTCTGTGTCTGAGGGTACACAGTTGAGAGCCACCATTAAGTTTTTGAAAGCTGGTAACTATATGGCCTTGAATAACATGATTCTAGCATATCAGAATATAAATAGGCACAATTGAGCAAGAGAAGATATAGATATCTTAAATGCATGCCTGGAAAATGATGGCACTTTCTATCTTCTGTGGAAACATCCTGGATCACATATAACTTCTGGTTAATATCATAGGTTGTAGCCTTCTCCCATTCTCTACTTATTTAGATGACATGAACATGAGCCAGCACTGACTCTCAGAAACAAGTCATCACTAGACTGAAAGGATGATGCATGTTTAAAGATCCAAGCAGTGATTTCTAAATGAATTCAATAGTATTTTTTAAAATTTCCTTATCTCACAGAGTTAAAGTATTTAACTGACCACCGAGCGAGGTGGCGCAGTGGTTAGCACATTGGACTCACATTTGGGAGGACGACAGTTCAATCCCACGTCCAGCCATCCTGATTTAAGTTTTCCGTGATTTCCCTAAAACGTTCCAGGCAAATGTTGGGATGGTTCCTTTGAAAGGGCATGGCCGACTTCCTTCCCCTTCCTTCTCATCCGATGAAACCAATGACCTCTGACCTCACTGTCTGGTCTCAACCCCCCGCCCCCTCCCCCCCACAAATATATATATATATATATATATATATTCTTGGCTCCGTAATCGAAGTAAATCCAGTAAACAACAGACTAATGACAATTTCCATGAAATGTGCAAATAAAATGTACTGTTTAATTAACGCACACATGCCTATCAACCAGGAGAATAAAACAAATCCAGAAAAAGTAAATAAGTCATGGGAAGTGTTAGAGAATACAGTCTCCAAAATTCCTCAAAATTATGTAAAGATTTTAATGGGTGATTTTAATGCACAGTTATGGAAAGAGAGAAAATTTAGAAAAACGGTCGGTGAATTCCCTGCACATAAATGGACCAATCAAAATGGAAAGAGGCTGGTAGAATTTTGTAGAAATTTCAATCTCAAAATTATGTCAAGTCATTTTAAGAAAAAACCTTCAAAACAAAAGACATGGCGATCACCTAACAAGGACATAGGTGAATTCCAAATTGACCATATTGCAATCTCGTATCCATGTCACAAAGAAATTTTAAATGTTCAAGTTCGTAAAGGCGCCAATATTGACTCAGACCATTACTTAACCCGTGTGAAACTAAAGCTAAAACCCCAAAATTTCAACAAAAGGACACCATTAATCCCCAAATTTGACACCAGTAAAATCCAACCATCATTATTAGCAGACGAATTTGACAAAACAAGTGCACAAAATTGGGAACAACTCAAACACAAGATTATCAAAACAGCTCAAGATCAAATTCCTTTACGAAAACACAAGAAACATGCTTGGTGGAATGAAAACTGTGATCATGCAATCAAAGCCAGACAAGAGACATTTAAAGCATGGAATAGCAACAAGACAGAAGACACATATGATACATTCCTGACAACTAGAAAAGACACTTCAAAACTAATTAGACAAACAAAAAGACAATATGAGAATAGTCAACTCTTAGAAATTGAAGAAGATTTTCAGAAATACAATACCAGAAATTTTTATAAAACTTTTAAAACCAAAATAAAGGGGTACCAACCCCAGAATCTTTGCTTCAAGAAGGAAAATGGACAGTTGGCTCTTAACAACCAAGAAAATTGCAAAGAACTTTCTAAATATTTTAAGAATCTTCTAAATTGCCCCGAGCCCACAGAAAGATTTCCACCAAAAATTCCCCAACAATGCAATCCAGTTTCACTTGCACCAAATGAAGAGGAAATCATTAAAGAAATTCATAGGTTGAAAAACAACAAAGCATCTGGTGAAGATGGAATTGTTGCAGAACTTTTAAAGGCAGCTGGTCCAAAAACCGTTAAAGAAATTACTTCAATCATGCAAAACATTTGGCAAACTGAAAAAATTCCTGATGAATGGAAAACCGCCTTGATTCACCCACTTCATAAGAAGGGAGACAAAACTGATGTTAATAATTACAGAGGAATTTCTCTTCTTCCAGTCACATACAAAATCCTCTCTCAATGTCTTCTGAACCGAGCACAACAACAACTTGAATGGAAAATTGGCGAATATCAAGCAGGTTTCAGGCCAAATAGATCTTGCCCAGAACAGATTTTAGTCCTCAAACTAATTCTCAGACATCAAAAAATTTACAATAAAAAACTAGTTTGTACCTTTGTAGATTTTAGAAAGGCTTATGACTCAGTGGATCGTGAATCTCTTTTCCAAATTGTGAAAGAACAAGGCCTGGATCCTAAAACCACGGCAATTATCAGAGACACGCTAACTGGTACAAAATCAAAAGTAAAGTTCAGAGGAGAAATTTCAGAATCCTTTGAAATAAAAACAGGCGTGAGGCAAGGTGATGGACTTTCTCCGTTGCTATTTAACTGCGTTCTAGAAAAAGTAATACAAGAGTGGCGCGAACGAAAATTGGAGTTCAAAATTGACCAACCAGTGAAATTAGGACGAACAAATATTCGAATAGACTGTTTGGCCTTTGCAGACGACTTGGTTATTCTAACGCAGGACATCCAAATTGCTCAGAAACAAATAGAAATTCTTAAAGAAACATCAGAAAGAGTAGGTCTCCAAATCTCATTTGAAAAAACACAGTATATGACTAGCAACAAACTGGCACCCAAACTTTTGAAAACTAAGTATGGAAAAATCAAAAGAGTTTCGCAATTCAAATATTTAGGTGAAACAATCTCAGAGACCGGTCTAGAAAAAACTGGAAATGAAATTCGTTGTCAAAAGATGGAGACAGCTTTTAGACTTACAAAAGACATCTACAACAAAAAATGTCTCTCGAGGTACTCTAAATTGAGACATTACAACACGGTCATAAAACCAGAGTGCCTTTATGGGGCTGAAACGCTAATTTTAAACAGAAAAAAGGACATTCAAGAAATCCAAAAAAGAGAAAGAAAAGTAATCAGAAAAATTCTAGGTCCAAAATATACTGAAGAAGGAACATACAGGCTAAGAGCAAATAGTGAAATTCAACAATACACCAGCATATATTCGGATATGAAAAAACGCAGATTAAAATTTTATGGGCATATTAAAAGAATGGATGCTACCAGACTAACTAAACAAGTAGTGGAATTCTACGAAAATCGAAGTAAAGCTAAATTTGAGACAATAAAATGGATTGCTGCTATAAAAGAGGACATGAAAGAGGCAGATATAAAACAAGATGAAATTCAAGACAGAAAATTATTTAGGCAAAAAATTCATGACTGGGTAGTTGGTCAAGCTGAAAAACCAAAGAAAACTGGAACCACTTGGTCTGATGAAAGGAAAAGAGCTCATTCCGAGAGAATGAAAACAATTTGGGCAGAGAGAAAGTCTAAAAGAAAATAACTGAATGCCCCGTGATTGTACTTCGCGTGGTCCAGTAGGGCCCAAACGTGAATAATAATAATAATAATAATAATAATAATAATAATAATAATATATATATATATATATATATATATATATATATATATATATATATATATATATATATAAAACAAAGATGAGGTGACTTACCGAACAAAGGCGCTGGCAGGTCGATAGACACACAAACAAACACAAACATACACACAAAATTCAAGCTTTCGCAACAAACTGTTGCCTCATCAGGAAAGAGGGAAGGAGAGGGGAAGACGAAAGGAAGTGGGTTTTAAGGGAGAGGGTAAGGAGTCATTCCAATCCCGGGAGCGGAAAGACTTACCTTAGGGGGAAAAAAGGACAGGTATACACTCGCACACACGCACATATCCATCCACACATACAGACACAAGCAGACACATATATATATATATATATATATATATATATATATATATATATATATATATATATATATATATATATATAACTGACCATACAATAAATCTGGATTTTTATCTTCTGTACAGTTTATATGTATTACCTATGTACATGTGAAAGGGGTTGCAGTGTCACATCTCAATAAAAAACTTGCAACATTTAGGAACATAAAGGAACTGTGTTTGAAGTTTTGAAAGAAAGATGAGCAATTACTGGAGACATATATGCAAAAAACACACACACACACACACACACACACACACACACACACACACACATATGCACCTCATAGAACAGATCAAGATGGGAGAGACTTTCAAAGTTATATGTCTCTGTAAAGAACCTTCTAAATAAACAGAAACTATTGTGCAATAGATGCAAAACAAGATAGATAGAGAAAAATGCTAAATCAAATACATCTGGCTATCAAAAAAGCAATGCACAAAGCCTTTAACAATTAACAAAGTAGATTCCTGTTAAGAAATTCTAGTCATATACAAAGACGGTGAGTGGATTCAAACTTAGTGTACAGACACCCATAGAATACACAAGAATTCATTCTTGCACCACTGTATAGATGAGTAACATAGATATTACTGTCACTTGCATTGAGAAACAGATGAAGTCACTAAAACTGAAAAAAGCTACAGGACCAAATGGCATCCTATCAGTTTCAATACAAATTTACAGTTGATTTAGCCCTTCTTTTAACTATGATATTTCTACAAGTTCTGGTACCATCACAATGGTATAGAAGTTAGTACAGCTTGATAGTATGCTGTTGGCCACTGGTTCAAATCTGAGCACCAGGCATTGTTTGTTATTTTCTATTTATCACTTCTGGAAGTATAAATTATCATCTTTCCAGCACCTTCCTGAATTTGCACTAGAACTGCACCTGTCCCACAACCACTAGCATTAGTATGAGTTCTATCTCAGCATTCTCACCACACAATGACAGACCTGAAGAAGATGTTAGCATCTCCTTAAAGAGAATGCTATATTTTCTTGTTTCTTGTTCCAGGAAAATTTGTCATCTCTACACAATTGTTATTGGTACAGAAGCCCCTTATGGGTGACCAGTAATATGAGCTCATTCTCAAATGTGTCTGGACTGATATGGAGTCCATCACCATTCACTAGGTTCCCCAAAATTATTTTTCTTGTGTGATGGAGAGGCATTTTCTTTGGTTCAGGCAGAGACCAACAGTCTCAAAACACTTCAGCACCATTCTCAGTCATCTTAGAAGTTCTTCAAATGTCTTTGAAAAATAAGACTTGTTATCTGGCAAGATAAGTAAGTACATTGTTAATCATATGTTTGAAGATGGCTGGAGTGTTACACAGTTCAAATGACATAACTTTAAACTCACAGAGCCAGTCACAAATTGTGAAGGCAGTCTTTTCCCCATTAGTCTAATCAACTTCTTTTGTCAGTAACCTGCCTGTATGTCGATACTTGAGAAATATTTTCCTTCTTTCAAGCAGTCTGTGGTGCCATCACTGTGCAGCAAAGGATAGAAATATTTTTTCATGATTTTGGTCAATCACTGTTATTCAAGCAATAAACACTACATCTACATCCACATCCATACTCTGCAAGCCACCTGACGGTGTGTGGCGGAGGGTACCTTGAGTACCTATATCAGTTCTCCCATCCATTCCAGTCTCGTATTGTTCGTGGAAAGAAGGACTGTCGGTATGCCTCTGTGTGGGCTCTAATCTCTCTGATTTTATCCTCATGGCCTCTTTGCAAGATATATGTAGGAGGGAGCAATATACTGCTTGACTCCTTGGTGAAGGTATGTTCTTGAAACTTCAACAAAAGCCCGCACCGAGCTACTGAGTGTCTCTCCTGCAGAGTCTTCCACTGGATTTTATCTATCATCTCTGTAACACTTTCATGATTACTAAATGATCCTGTAATGAAGCATGCTGGACGAACAGCACAAACTGGGTTTCACACGATCACCTTTTTCAAAACCCATGCTGATTCCTACAGAGTAGATTTGTAGTCTCCAGAAAAGTCATTATACTCAAATTTAATACATGTTCCAAAATTCTACAACTGATCGATGTTAGAGATATAGTTCTATAGTTCTGCACATCTGCTCGACGTCCCTTCTTAAAAACGGGGATGACCTGTGCCCTTTTGCAATCCTTTGGAACGCTACGCTCTTCTAGAAACCTACGGTACACTGTTACAAGAAGAGGGGCAAGTTCCCTTGCATACTCTGTGTAAAATCGAACTGGTATCCCATCAGGTCCAGCGACCTTTCCTCTTTTGAGCGATTTTAACTGTTTCTATACCCCTCTGTCATCTATTTCGATATCTACCATTTTGTCATCTGTGCGACAATCTAGAGAAGGTATTAAAGTGCAGCCTTCCTCTGTGAAACAGCTTGGGAAAAAGGCATTTAGTATTTCAGCCTTTAGTCTGTCATCCTCTGTTTCAACACCATTTTGGTCACAGAGTGTTTGGACATTTCGTTTTGATCCACCTACCACTTTGACATAAGACCAAAATTTCTTAGGATTTTCTGCCAAGTCAGTACATAGAACTTTACTTTCGAATTCATTGAATGCCTCTCGCATAGCCCTCCTCACACTACATTTCGCTTAACATAATTTTTGTTTGTCTGGAAGGCTTTGGCTATGTTTATGTTTGCTGTGAAGTTCCCTTTGCTTCCGCAGCAGTTTTCTAACTTGGTTGTTGTACCACGGTGGCTCTTTTCCATCTCTTACAATCTTGCTTGGCACATACTCATCTAATGCATACTGAGCAATGGTTTTGAACTTTGTCCACTGATCCTCAACACTATCTGTACTTGAGACAAAACTTTTGTGTTGAGCCATCAGGTACTCTGAAATCTGCTTTTTGTCACTTTTGCTAAACAGAAAAATCTTCCTACCTTTTTTAATATTTCTATTTATGGCTGAAATCATCGATGCAGTAACTGCTTTATGATCACTGATTCCCTGTTCTGCATTAACTGTTTCAAATAGTTTGGGTCTGTTTGTCACCAGAAGGTCTAGTATGTTATCGCCATTGGTCGGTTCTCTGCTTAACTGCTCAAGATAGTTTTCAGATAATGCACTAATAAGATTTCACTGGATTCTTTGTCCCTGCCACCCATTATAAATGTTTGAGTATCCCAGTCTATATCCAGGAAATTAAAATTTCCACCCAGAACTATAACATGATTGGGAAATCTACTCAAAATATTTTCCAGATTTTCCTTTATGTGCTCTGCCACAACAGCTGCTGAGCCAGGGGACCTACAGAGACATCCAATTACCATGTTTGAGCCTGCTTTAACTGTGACCTTCACCCAAATTATTTCACATTTCGGATCTCCGTCAATTTCCTTTGATACTATTGTACTTTTTATCACTATAAACATGCCTCCCCCTTCACTGTCCAAGCCTGTCTCTGCGGTATACATTCCAATCTGAGTTTATAATTTCATTACTGTTTACATCTGGTTTCAGCCAACTTTCTGTCCCTAGTACTAAGTGGGCATTGTGACCGTTCATTAATGAGAGCAGTTCTGGGACCTTTCTATAGATGCTCCTGCAGTTTACTATTAGCACATTAATACTGTTATTCCCTGTTGTGTTTTGCCTACTACTACCTTGTCATATCCCAGGAGGCATCTTGTCGGGCCTAGGGAGGGAATTCTCTAACCTAAAAAACCCACATGTGCACTCCACACATACTCCGCTACCCTTATAGCCGCTTCCTGTGTGTAGTGCACGCCTGAGCTATTCAGGGGGAGCCTACATTTCTCCACCCGATTGTGGAGGTTGAGAAATTTGCACCCCAGATCTCCACAGAATCGACTGAGCCTCTGGTTCAAGCCTTCCACTCGGCTCCAAACCAGAGGACCACGATCGGTTCTGGGAACGATACTACAAATAGTCATCTCAGATTCCACCCCACGAACAAGGCTTTTTCCCTTCACTAGCTCCGCCAACCACCCGTATGAACTGAGGATGACCTCTGAACCCAGACGGCAGGAGTCATTGGTGCCAACATGAGCAACAATTTGCAGTCGGGTGCACTCAGTGCTCTCTATCGCCACCAGCAGGGCCTCCTCCACATCTCAGATGAAGCCCCCCGGCAAGCAGACAGAGTGAACACTGGCCTTCTTCCCCAACCTTTCCGCTATCTCCCTAAGGGGCCCCATCAACCGGCTAATGTTGGAACTCCCAATCACTAATAAACCCCTCCCCCTGTGTGCCTGCTCGGACCTTGCTGAAGGAGCGGCCACATGTCCGCTCACAGGGTGAGTGGGCAATGTCACACGGCCAGCCACCACATTGACCCTCCGCCTCGTGCACCGTGAACGCTGCTGAATCCGCCACTCCCCTTGGGGAAAGGGTGGCCCAACCGCGCCCGGTACCCAGGAAGATGTCTAGACAGCAGGGACCATGGGTGAAGCATGTAACACCTGGGGTGTACCATGCGACACACCAGACTCCCCACTGCCGCTACACTCTGAGACGGCAGCCTGAAGACGGCTGACCGCGGCCATCAACACGTTCAGCTGTTCGCGAACAGTGGCCAGCTCCTCCTGCATCCATACACAGCAGTCACACATCCTATCCATCCTAAGAAATCAATTTAATGTAGAGAGTTAATCAACTTTTAACTAGACTGCTAATTCACTAAAGGCGGCTAATAGCTGACTAAATTGTGGTTACTACACACTTCTTGTTGAAAACAATGAAAATGAGCACTACCTGTCTCTGGACTGTATTCAAAACAAACGCTAGCACTACTGGCACTATGGCTGACTAAAGGGACTCTCTCTGACTGTATTCAAAACAAACACGAAATCTATGGAACACTATTACCAGTACTCGAAAATTAAAGCTTCCTAAAAGCATAAACGCATGGAAGAAGAAGTGACAAGTAAGAAAAATACCATCACATAAATGTTAACAACAAAGTACAATTGTAGAAATTTCACATATAAGTGGATGGCACATACCAGCAGATAAAGTTTACACATTCCATCCACCTTTTGGCATAGCCCTTCTTGGGCTATACATGTCAAGAGTTCAAACCGCACTTAGGTGACTGTTTTGCAGTTGTCCCACAGCTTGCCTCACCTGTACGTGATTATGGCACTCTATGCATGTGCCATGTTACATATGTAGTATGTTATGTTACAGTAATGCAGTGTATATAATTAGTTGGCTATTTATGTTACCAAATAATAGCCGTTTTAAGCAAATACTTTTTTATCGATATACAATAGAAGTGAGTACAACAGTGAGCGATGTTAAAGCTGTAAAAATTCTTTAGAGGTAAACTGTAGTAATGCGAACCACTTTGTATTGGTAGCTATCGATACGTAGGTAATCGCTAAGTACATTATTTATAAACATATCTGAAAGCATTAATATACGTAATCCTTTTTTAACTGCTGTTGTTAAATTTTATAGAAATCAATGGATGTGTAATGTTTCTAGACACATTAATACATGAAGTACCTCTTTAATACAAAATGAAAGGCAATTACATACATATCAATAGCAACCTATCTAGAGTAGTCCACATTACTATCACTTTGCAAATAGAAGTTTTGCTGCTTTAACATCACTCACTGTTGCAGTCACTTCTATTGTATATTGATAAAAATGTATTTATTTAAAATGGCTAGTCTTGTGATATCATAAATAACCAACTACGTATATACAATGCATTACTGTAACATGGAGCCTGTAGGGAGAGCACCATAGTCACGTTTTATGTACAGAGAGGCCAGCTGTGAAATAACTGCAAACATGACCTCAATGCAATTTGAACTCTTGATGAGCATAGTCCTAGAGGGACTATGCCAAATAATGGCTACTTACATGTGAAATGTCTACAACTGTATTTTGGTGTTAACATTAATGTGATTCTGTTCTAATTGGTTTCTGTATTACTTCCATCACTGAAGATGGTCACTCAGTGAGCAAAATCCAGATCTGCTACAATAAACATTAGTTGCAACTGATGCTGTGCCTTCTTTCACCAAGTGAATTAAGAACTGTTATACTGAGCACTTACAGGTCCCAGAAGTAGTTAAATTTAAAAAAGAATGGCTATTACTCACTGACATTGTTTCTCTGTCACTCCAGGTCCTATTGGTAGTTCAACAGTTGCTTCTTCCTCTGTATTGACTCTAGTGGTAATGAAGCACAAATCTTTGGTTGCTACTGCTCTTTTTATGCATATACCATTAGGGATGTTTTGTGGTTGCTTGTGACTGTTAGCAACCCATAGGTCCTGACCTCTCCAAATGTTTATGAGTATCACTGGCCTGGCATAAAGATTTCTTTTGAGAGTGTGAGTAGCTTTTAGCAACTGACAAAAACTTCAGAATTTAATGGACCACTCAAACATTTCTCATTGACGATGATAGGATAATGTCTTGAACTGCATCCAGCTGCCCAGAGCAATCTTTGTTATGTGTGCACATTGGAATAGCTTTGCCAATGTAGGGCTCTGATATTCCACATTCTGCGATTGCTTTTGAGGGCTTCCACAAGTCACGTAACAGAGAATAACATAATGATTGCATTCTGCTAACAGGTCAAATTGGAGGGACTGTGTTCTGTCATTGACAGTTATTCTTTCAATACATGTTCCTGTCAGCTCAACATATCTCCCATTTGAGAACATCACCATAATCACTTTTGTATTATGTAATATTATCTTCTGTAATCAGTGATGGTAATCATTCAGCATTACAGAAATAGAAGCCCCTGAACTGATTTTTCCCTGGACTGGTTGGCTGTTGATGATGTAGTTGATGAGATTTTTTATCATCTTGGTAACTGTCATCCATGGAGGATTTTCATCAGTGGTGGCCTTATCAGTGTAAATGGTTGCCTCACTTAGTTTTCATGAAGTTATCAGGCAAGAAGCTGGTACCTCTGTACATCTACAGGAAATGACTATGCATGTCAGGGAATGACCTCATCCAGGGTACAGTGGTGAGCTTTGGCCCATAAGTCAACTCTAATCATCTGTAGATGACTTGTGTAAATAGGACTGTTGTAATGGTTGACAACTCATGGCTTAATAGTCATTGAACATTCGTCTTCTTACTCTGCAGTAGTGCACAATGTGTCCAGCATGTCAACAGTGAAAATGTACTAGTCTGTTGTTCTCTGTCCTGCAAATGTCCGTTACTCTGTGGATTGTCATACTTGGTGAAGGAGTTGGTTGTACATTTGTTGGTTGAGTGCTTGGCTGTTGTTTTGTGCTGAGCATAAGTCTGAGTTGACCAACTCCATTCTTCACGGTGGGTTTGGTTGATGGTGTAGATTCATGCTAAAGACCTGAACACCTCTTCCTCAACATTACCTGTTGCCTCCTGACATTCAAGGTTGTTGTCTCTTGTATACTCACACCATCTGTTCTGCCTCCCAAACACTTACGTATATCTTGTGTTACTATCTGAAGCATGAGAATAGTGAGCTCATAGTGGCCTTCACAACTGTGGTAGATACCACATTTGGCATTTGGTCATACTTCTTTTGTCCAACTCTTTTTTTTCTGTTGCATTTCTTTGATTAGCTGGCACCACTTGATGATTTCCTATGTCTTTGTGATGTCTTTTACCATAAGAGGTTGGGACATGTCTTCTGCAACTTCTGTCATCATGTGGACATTTTGTCAGCTTCGTCATTTTAGGAGTCACAATATGGCAGAGGACCAACAGATTCGGTGTGTACAACTGTGTTGTTTTTCAGTTACTCAGGGGCCTGTTCTTCAATTGTTCATCCACTAAGTGGACTAACTGTTGATTGTCACCAAACATTTTCTTTAGTTTTGCCTGGAATTTGTTCCAGTTACTGAACATATCTTCATTGTTCTCATACCACTGTCGGGCTGTGACATCCATTGTAAAAGTACACATATGCCAAACAGTTTATGACATCTCAGCTGTTGTATTTGGCAGTTCAGTCAAATCCTTATTCAGTCAAAGCCACGGTTTTGCTGTCTCCACTAAATATTGTTGACCGAAAACCACAATCAAGTACAAATCCAAAAGCTGAGTTATCAATGAAATACAGCACTTAGCACTGGAAGCATGTTTATAGCAAACACCAACGTACAGCCAAAACAGAACTGATCTCCTGGATGGAGAGTGAAGTTCCTTATACAAACACTGAATGTTCCAGAAAGCTAGTATTTGAATATATAGACATGTCAAGCATAAGATATTTCAAGAGCATTCCACAAAAGGGAAACATGAAATAACTAAAGATTTCTGGTGGTTGGATTTGAACTAGTAACCAACAGTATGTCAGCTAGTGACACTAATCAGTACACAACACAGATGGCACCAGAACTTGCCACAGGATGACAACTGCCTGCCATCTGCAGATGAATGGTCTCACAGGATGCTTTAATAAGACGTTGGCAGATTTCTCTCAATGTATGTTGATGCCAAAGAGAGAGATTAGGATATGAAATAGCCAGTCAAGACATTCACTTAAAACAAAGCACAGAAAGACACTACAGGCTTCATACTGCACCTTCTCCTACATGGTTGTGAAGCCAAAATGACGGTGGATACACTGCTCTCATTTCAACTGGATGATGCTCAGGATGATTACCTGAACCATCTCATCACTAGGACTGAAGAAGCAAGCCACTGCCTTGCATATGGACCCTGAACACCACAGAGAAAGACAGAGCACTTTAGTGTCAAGCACCAGCGAGTGAGATATAGAGCAGTAGACTTGGTATGGATTTTTATGCCTGTGCAGTGTGTGGGACTACCAGAAAAGATACTAAACTTTATTCCTTGTCAGACTTCACATACGAAGAAGAGGATTAAGAGCATCCATAAAGGAGACAAATGCCACAGGCATCGTCCATGTCCTCTGTATGAAACCCCACTACAACCCAGAGGTGCAGATTGATGTGAGGTTGAATGAAACTAAAGCACACTCAGCACTCATGAAGCTTCAACAGGAAACACTATCTTTGATGCTCACCTTAGTGGAGGGGATGTAATAAAATGATCAGAATGCTAGAATCCATAAGCACCACCATACAGAGAACCAGTGACAAGATCTGGATCCAAGATGCTGTAGTCAGCTTCATTGAGGTCTTCTGAAACAGAGGGCCACAGTTTCTCCAGGAGAGGCAGCAATGCCATGAGCTATGGTGCATGCAGTGTGGTTTAGTAGTTGGCATCAATGGCTGACATGTTGCAAGTTGCTAGTTCAAACTTGTTCACGAGCAATAATTTATTGTTTAGTATTTATCATCTGTGAAAGGTTCTTGAAATATGTGATGTTTGTATATTCTTGAAAGTTTGATGTCTGACCTAATAGCTGCACATTCCATGCAAGAGGTCAGCTCTGTTCCAGCTGTGTGTTGGTATTCTTAATAGAAGTGCTTTCAGTGCTAAGTTTTGTACTTCATTGATGACCTAGCTTTTGGATTTGGACTTGATCATGTTTTTGAGATAACAATGTACCACAGATCCCTCAAACAAGAAAGTGTGTGTGATTTCTGGAAGAAAGCACAGGTCACACTTGTTTCCAAAAAGGGTAGCAGAAGTGATACAGAAAACTACTGTCCAGTATCTTTGAAATACATATCTTGTAGAGTATTGGAAGATAATCTGAGCCAAAATATAATGTAATAACTCCATTCCTGCAAATCAGTAATCTGGAACATCATTCATTCAAAACCATAGTCATGCATTTTCCACATGACATCATGAAGGCCATCGTTCAGAGCAACCAGTAGATGCCGTATCCACAACTTCTGAAAAGCATTTGAGTCAGTATCACACTAATCATTACTAATGAAAGTACAATCATATGAGGTATCAAAGAAAATTAATTTCTCCAGTGAGGATTGATAAGGAGGACACAACATGTTTTCTTGGATGGGGAGTCATCAACAAATGTAAAATAACTTCAGGCATGGCTGAGGGAGGTGTACTGGGGCCCTTATTGTTCATGTTGTATATTAATGATCTGGCAAACAATATCAATAGTAACCTCAGATTTTCATAGATGAAGCATGTATTTTTAATGAAATACTGTCTGATAAAATTGTGTAAATATTATCAGTCAGATCATGACAAGCATTCAAAGTGGTGTAAATACTGACAATTTACTTTAAATATTCATAAATGTAAAAGTATGTACTTCACAATGCAGAAACATAGAATCTTTTAACTACAATATTAATGAGCCACGAATGAATCAGTCAATGCACATCACTACTTGGGTGAAACAGTTTGTAGGGTGTGAAGTCCAGTGATCACATGTGCTCAGTCATAGCTAAAGCAGGTAGCAGACTTTGGTTCATTGGTAGGATACTAGCTTTTGGGGATTATTAGCTTGAGGTTGTACAAGTATCAGGAAGAAACAATTTCAGAAGAGACTCAGGGTGAAGGCTTTCCATACAAACCGCAGCTTCCACAGTCAAGCTTCATATTGAGTATCATGGATTGGAGGCTCACACCAGACTCAAAAAAGAGGTCCCAAGGAAGGGTAACCAAGTGGAACTGACTGTCTCTTGATAGGTTGGATCTGATTCCCAAGTAGGGGGATAGAACTGTTAAGTGGACATGTATATCCATTGAGGTCCTCATCAGTATTAAAAAATGGGACAGTTTGTTGTCTGAGGATGATACAGTGCACACCCCCACACTGAAATCAGTTTTCATTCATGTCCAGCTGCAAAAATTAGGATAATGCTTGATGACTAAAATTCATATCCTACAAACTGTTGCACTCAAGTAGTGATGTGTGTTGACTGATTCAATTGTAACTCACTGTAGACTAAAAATTCTAGATTTCTGCATTGTAAAGTTCATAATTTTACATTTCTGAACATGTAATAAGTTGTCAATATTTGCACCACTTTGAAAGCTGGTCTAGTTGCAACTTATTATATTCACACACCCTTTTTCAGACAGTACTTTACAAGTGTCACCTATTCTAAAATATTCCTCCAGTGTATCAGATCCATACAAAATAAGACTACCCCAAGGATATTGAATGAGCATAAAGGTTTATCTGACCCATGGGAGAGCACTATAGAAAAATTGAAAAAAAAAGGAGTGGCAGACACCTATAAATACATGCCAACTTTCCTTTGAAAGCCAGCTTGAAACATTTCAAGATCCAGCATAAAGTGAGAAATATGGGAAAATACTGCAACCTCATAGGGACCACAAGACAAGAGTAAACTAATTACAATACATGCAGAGGCACTTAAGCAATCATTCCTTGAGCACTTCATACATGAATTTAACAGGAAGAAGTCTAATAAATCATACAATGGGGAGTATCTTCTGCCATACACTTCACAGGGGTCTACTTAAATGTAAATGTAATGGTAGAGAGAGTGATAATCATACAATGGGGAGTATCTTCTGCCATACACTTCACAGGGGTTTACTTAAATGTAAATGTAATGGTAGAGAGAGTGATACAAAGCCTGTCTGCCCTTCCCCTACATGTACAGTTCAAGGACCCATAAAAACTTACTTGGGTTTTTCCAGGTCAAATATGCGAACAGAGAATGGTTTGCAACCAGTGACATGAGATACAAAATGACTTTTCTCAGTAAGCAGGACACTGTTCATGGAAGTGACTTTTTCCGACATATTTAAACTGTGTTTCAGAGTAAATAATTTTCAGAATTCTGGGATCAAACTCCAGTCCAGCACACAATTTTCAGACATTAAAATTTGCACGTAGACCTAGTTTCTCAACTATTAAAGTAAGGATCAGCAGTGAGGTGATATTGGATAACTAACTTAAATGAATGCTTCCAGACATCATTTGTATTAATTGCAAAGTGACAATACTCAATCTACATATGACTGCCCTGAAAATAAAAACCATTTAAGTAATGTGCCTGTTAAGAATTTGTGAAAGAACCAACTGTATAACATGTTTCAAGCTGTGACTGGCAGTCTAACAGAAGTTTCATGTCTATTTGCGCTTCATTCTCCTGAAATGAACCACATTTAGTCTGATCATCTAAGGTACTGACTTTATTTGTCAGTCAGAACTGTATACACATGATATAAGTTCACATATAATTTTCCTCCCAGGTATTCTGTCTGTCAAACTGAAATGTCACAAAAATGAAATAAAAAATAAATCACAGAATTAATTCTATGCTTACTGATAATACAAGTGGAATACTTTGATATTTTTGTCCAGTAATGATTAATGGTGGACATGATGTACCCAAAGACATTTGTTGCTATCATTAATCCCAAAATTCTGTTGCATTTTAGTATGGACACTTTATTGACAATATTTATAATATACATGTGAGAACACAAACAACTCAAGTTAAGCATAGGATATCTGAAAGTCAACAAACCAAAGTGAAATCAAAGAACAATCAGGATTCAGTGTTATACGTTATAGCTCATAATCAATGGAAAATCCATGATGCAATGTAACAATATTATGAAAAGCGTGGTTGCTACTCACCATATAGTGGAGATGCTGAGTCGTAGAAAGGCACAACAAAAAGACAGTCTTTTTGTTGTGTCTATCTGCAACTCAGCATCTTTCCTCGTGAGTTGCAACTATTCTTTTCATAATATTGTTATAGCTCATAATGACACAGAATCTATATCACCCCCCCCCCTCCCCCACTCCATCCACTTCTAATTGTAATTTCTATTGAAATGGGTATGAGATGCAGATAATGTGATGAGCAGTGCAGAGGCAAGTAATTCTGGTCAATCTGTCAAAAATTCATCAGGAACTGTGTCCAAAATCCGCTGTAGCATGTCTGGTTTGCAGGTACCAGCATAAAGAGGTGCAGAAGGCAGGTTTATGGCGATTGATGGAAGTCATAGCTGAGGTACCACTAACGTTAAGCTTTGAATATTGTCTTATCTGACTAAGAACTGTATATGTTGCATGATATGGTGGGTGCAAAAGTTTGTGCATAACTTCATACCTAACACAAACCTAGTTACATGCCCAAAGATTAGCAAAGCTGAAAGAGCAGTAATATGTTGCTCTCTCTATGTGACTGGTCATAGTTCCTGAATGTGCAAAAGTAATGTTTGAACAAAGTCTGATGCCCCAGTAACATGATTAGGCATGTTGCTGAAGCATACCCTGATTAATCTAACTGGTTGACCATAAATCATTTCTGCTGCTGTGGACAAAAATCGTCCTTGATATTACTTCAGAAACCCAGTAGGATAATTGGCAGAGTTTTTATCAAATGTTGTGATTCATGACATCCTAGGGACCCTATTAATTAACAGTTTAAACGCTGAATTTAGCCATTTGCTATCAGATGATAAGCTAAAATTTAAATATACTTCACAATTGTTAAAAAAGCGATTGGTTTGAACATAAATGACTCAAGTTACCTGTCTTTGTTGATGGTAATATGGAGAGGCACTCTGAAAAGAGTGTTCCCTCCACAAAAAATATGGTTGCAGTGATTTCAGTGGTAGCATTGGCCATAGGAAAAACTTAAGGCTGTGCCTATTAGAAAGAATGTCTGTCCTTCAGATGGTGGTAATGGTCTGACAATGTCTGTGTGAACATGTTCAAATCGCGGCTGGGTGGGACAAAAGAGCCTAGAGATGCAATGATATGGTGGGTGATCTTATTATGTTTTCAGGCCACACATTGGTGCATGAAAATTTTGCAGGCTCTGTCCATATTTTGCCACACAAAAACTCACTAAACCAGCCTTGTCCTGCTCAGGACTTATGGGTGGGACAAATCACATAGTAATGAGATTTCCTGTCAACAAAAGATTGTTGTCACAAACTGGAGAGCATGTGATGTACAAATATCACAATAAAAGTTACATTCAAAAGTGGTATCTGGGTGAAACATAGCGGTAAATCAGATGGACATAGAAGGAAGTCTTGTAGCTCACTCACTGTCATATTTTTGTGCCCAAGGCAAGTGCCTTGTAGTTGACTGCATCTGTAATGGAAACTACATAGGCAAGGTCAGCTGTCAGTGTACTCATTTCCCCATTGACATAGCAGTGAATTATATTGTATAACCTAAGTGTTGCAGCTGACACAATGATGCTTTGTCTGGCCTCTGACAAAGAGTATAGAATAGCGGCTTGTGATCACCGATTAGTGTAGACTGTAAACTTTCAAACATATGGTGAATATTCTTTATAGAAGCATAAACACATATAACTTGTGGTCATATGTTGACCACCTCTGTTTCAATGGAGATAGTTTCTAGCTGAAGAATACCAAGGGCTGCCAACATTGGTCTATCTATTGTTGGAGTGCAGAGCTTATTGCAGTTGCAGACACATAAGCCATCAAAGCGAGAAATACTTGTGGAGCGGGGTGCACTAGAAGTGTGGTCTCAGCAATAGCAGTCTTCACATTGTCAAAAGTAGTTTCTGCTTCACTAATCCACTGTAATTTGTCACTTGGGCTTGGCAAATATCACAAAAAGTCATTCAGTGGACTGGCCAGAAGCAGATGGTTGTGCATAAAACCCTGACAATAATGTCTGTAGTAATTTTTTAATCATCTGGCTTCTGTTAGAGACAAGCGACTGATCAGAGCATTTTTAATGGCAGCGTATTTGACAGTGCTTGTTCTTGTGGCCACAGAATCCTGAATTTTCATGGCCACGTCCTAATTGAGGGTAGCAACAACATAACTACACCTTCAATCAATGGCCTTTATAGTCTGGTCCCTTCACCCCCCCCCCCCCCCCCCCTGCCTTCCCCCCCAACTATACTTCTCCAGAGGTTATACTGACTAACAGAAACTGGCTTTTCAGTTGTGTGAACCACAGAATGGTATTTTGGTGCCAGAAGACAGAGTTTTAATTTCCATATAGCTACACTCCACACAAATACTTTCAGAAAAGACTTTCTGGCACTTAAATCTATACTCAATGTTAAAAACTTTCTCTTCTTCAGAAACGCTTTCCTTGCCATTGCCAGTATACATTTTATATCCTCTCTACTTCAACAATCATCAATTATTTTGCTCCCCAAAGAGCAAAACTCATCTACTACTTTAAGTGTCTCATTTCCTAATCTAATTCCCTCAGCATCATCTGATTTAATTCAACTACATTCTATTATTCTCATTTTGTTTTTGCTGATGTTCATCTTATATCCTCCTTTCAAGACAATGTCCATTACATTCAACTGCTCTTCCAGGTCCTTTGCTGTCTCTGTTAGAATTACAATGTCATTGGCAAACCTCAAAGTTTTTATTTCCTCTCCATGGATTTTAACTCCTAGTCCAAATTTTTCTTTTGTTTTCTTTACTACTTGCTCAATATACAGACTGAATAACATCAGGGATAGGCTACAACACTGTCTCACTCCCTTCCCAACCACTGCTTCCCTATCAAGCTCCTCGACTCTTATAATTGCCATCTGGTTTCTGTACAAATTGTAAATAACCTTTTGCTCCCTGTTTTTGACCCCTGACACCTTCAGAATTTGAAAGAAAGTATTCCGGTTAACATCGTCAAAAGCCTTCTCTAAGTCTACAAATGCTAGAAACATAGGATTGCCTTTTCTTAATCTATCTTCAAGATAAGTCATAGGGTCAGTATTGCCTCACATGTTCCAACATTTCTATGGAATTCAAACTGATCCTCCCTGAGGTCAGCTTTTACCAGTTCTTCCATTCAACTGTAAATGATTTGTGTTAGTATTTTGCAGCCATGACTTATTAAACTGATAGTTTGGTAATTTTAACCTGCTTTCTTTGGGATTGGAATTATTATATTCTTCATTGTAGTCTGAGGGTATTTCACCTGTCCCAAACGTCTTGGTCACCAGATGGTAGAGTTTTGTCAGGGCTGACTCTCCCAAGGCTATCAGTAGTTCTGATGGAATGTTGTCTACTCCCTGGGCCTTGTTTTGACTTAATTGTTTCAGTGCTCAGTCAAATTCTTCATGCAGTATCATGTCTCTGATTTCATCTTCATCTAAGTCCTCTTCCATTTCCACAATATTGCCGTCAAATACATCGCCCTTGTATAGACTCTCTATATACTCCTTCCACTTTTCTGCTCTCCCTTCTTCACTTAAAACTGGTTTTCCATCTGAGCTTTTGATATTCATACAAATGGTTCTCTTGTATCCAAGGGTCTTTTTAATTTTCCTATAGGCAGTATCTATCTTACCCCTACTGATATATACCTCTACATCCTTACATTTGTCCTCTACCAGTTCTTCTTCTACTGTATTTCTTTCCCTTGTTATTGTCAGTCATTCCCTAATGCTGTCTCTGAAACTCTCTACAACCTCTGGTTCTTTCAGCTTATCCAGATCCCATCTCTGTAAGTTCCCATCTTTTCACAGTTTATTCAGTTTTAATCTACAGTGCATAACCAATAGATTGTGGTCGGAGTCCACATCTGCCCCTGGAAATGTCTCGCAATTTAAAATCTGGTTCCTAAATCTCTGTCTTACCATTAGATAATCTATCTGAAACCTTCCAGTGTCTCCAGGCCTCTTCCACATATACAACCTTCTCTGATGATTTTTTTAAAACCAAATGTTAGCTATGATTAACTTATGCTCTGAGCAAAATTATACCAGGTGGCTTCCTCTTTAATTCCTTACCCCCTTTCTATATTCACCTACAACTTTTTCTTCTCTTCCTTTTCCTGCTATTGAATTCCAGTCCCCCATGACTATTAAATTTTCATCTCCCTTCACTATCTGAATAATTTCTTTTATCTCATAAATTTCTTCAATCTCTTCATCGTCTGCTGAGCTAGTTCCCATATAAACTTGTACTACTGTGGTAGGTGTGGGCTTTGTGTCTGTCTTGGTTACAATAATGCATTCGCTATGCTGTTCATAGTAGTTTACCCATGCTCCTGTTTTTTATTCGTTACTAACCTACTCCAGCATTACCCCTATTTAATTTTGTATTTATGACTCTGTATTCACCTGACCAGAAGTCTTGTTCCTCCTGCCACTAAACTTCACTAATTACCACTATATCTAACTTTAACCTATCCACTTCCCTTTTTAAATTTTCTAACCTACCTACCCAATTAAGGGATCTGACATTCCACCCTCCAATCTGTAGAACACCAGCCTTGTTGCTCCTGATAATGATGTCCTCCTCAGTAGTCCCTGCCTGAAGATCTGAATGGGGGACTATTTTACCTCTGGAATATTTTACCCAAGAGGACACCATCATCATTTAACCACAAAGTAAAGCTGGATGCCCTCAGGAAAAATTACAGCTGTAGTTTCCCCTTGATTTCCACTGTTCGCAGTACCAGCATGGCAAGGCTGTTTTGATTAATGTTACAAGGCCAGATCAGTCAATCATCCAGAATGTTGCTCTTGCAACTACTGAAGAGGCTGCTGCCTCTCTTCAGGAACCACACATTTGTCTGGCCTCTCAACAGATACCCCTCCATTGTGGCTGCACCTACGGTACGGCTATCTGTATCGCTGAGGCCCGCAAGCCTCCCCACCAACAGCAAGGTCCGTGGTTCTTAGGGGGAAATGTTTTAGTATGAATACTTTATTGACAACATTGATAATATACACAAGAATGATAACAACTCAAGATAACCACAGGATATCTGAAGGTGAATGAACAAAAATGGAATCAATGAACAAACCACAGTAATCCATATATACTACAGCTCATAATGACATGGTATCTTTATCACTCTTCTGTTCCTCTTTGTGTCAATTAGCACCACTTCAGATGTCTGAGCACTGCTTCAAAGTGCTCATGCTGTTTGCTTCAGAGTCTCACATCTAGTGACAGTTTTACTGGGGAAAAAAACACAGGGCACAAAATCAGCATTTTAAGGAGATAGAGTACTTCAGAAATACACCCCTTTAGACTTTTTAGAACAAGAAGCAGCACAATATTTCTAGGAATCTTCACCACATCATAATCCAATAGAGAGGGAATTCACGAAAGTTAATCAACACAGAAACAAGGCTCTGAAAAGAACTGTTTCTGCTATTTAGTTGATATGTCATTGCCAGCGTATCCTATGGATAGGCTTGTTGACACCTATCTGAATATGACAATATGCATAATTTCTGGTGCAATCAGATCTACTCCAGTTTACTGGCTTCCACTTCTGATCTACACAGATGTACTGCCCTTATGAGAGAATTCCACAAGATCTCCAGGAATTCTAACCTACCTGTGCATAGTGACCTGCGACTTTTAAATTGTAAGAGACTGCAATTACGCCATCCATCTCTGTGTGATGCTGCTGCCATGGTTGCTAAGGACTTCAAACCCCTTCAAGAATGGAAAGGTCAGTGGGAAGCAGTGACAGATGAGTGCCTGCATAACATCTTCTCAGGTGCTAAACTTCCAAGTGGATTCAACCTACTATGCAAGACCTGGACTACTCTCAACAGAATCCATACCAGCCATGGCTGATGCAGAAATGCTTTCTTTAAATGGAAGAAGCTACCTAATCCAGCCTCTGATTGTGGGGCTCCATACCAGACTGTTCACCACATTGTCAGTGAATGCAGGATTTGAGCCTATCACGGTGCTGTAGAGGACTTCCTGCTAGCAACTCCAGATGCAGTGTGCTGGATTGAGGGACTGGATATTCAGTTGTAAAGACAAACTTAAGTTTCTTGTGTGTCAATATGTACCTATGTATATGTAATTTAATTTTATGATATGTCTGCATTAGCCATATGCTAAATAAATAAACACAGAAACAGAAAACTGGAAGATGGCTCTAAACTGAACAAAATTGGTTGTTCAATAATGAGAAAGTCTGCCAATAACAGCATATACAAAATATTACTTATAATGCAAAGTACAGAAAGAAAGTTCAGAGGTAAAACCATGTCAGTCAAGAAAATGTTGCCAGAGTGTATACAATGTACCTAATCTGAATGAATATTTCATTTAAAGCATTGCCAGTGTTTGAAAAAGTGAAAAGTAAGTTTTGGAATTCAGCGTCAAAGAACCTCAGTGAAATATCAAAGAAAAATTGCTTAGGGACAAATTAGAGATGAGATGAACAGACATCAAACTGTCCTTCAAAAATGATCTACACTGCACATCTCAGACTAGGTAAGAATTTGGATAATTGTGCTGTAGATTTAGTAGTAAATGCTGCTGAGAACTTTTTAGACAAGCTAGAAGAAATAATTTAAGATAGGCCTGCTGAGAAAATTTGTAAATTTTTAAGTGCCTCTAATGTTCATTCTGTACACACTTAATCTGATATTCACTATTATATTAAAGTTGTAAATCTTACTAACATTGATTCACTATATATAAAAACAAAGATGAGGTGACTTACCGAACGAAAGCGCTGGCAGGTCGATAGACACACAAACAAACACAAACATACACACAAAATTCAAGCTTTCGCAACAAACTGTTGCCTCATCAGGAAAGAGGGAAGGAGAGGGAAAGATGAAAGGAAGTGGGTTTTAAGGGAGAGGGTAAGGAGTCATTCCAATCCCAGGAGCGGAAAGACTTACCTTAGGGGGAAAAAAGAACAGGTATACACTCGCACACACGCACATATCCATCCACACATACAGACACAAGCAGACATATTTAAAGACAAAGAGTTTGGGCAGAGATTGGTAAGTCACCTCATCTTTGTTTTTATATATAATTTTTCCCACGTGGAATGTTTCCTTCTATTATATTGATAACATTGATTCACTGTTAGAGAGCAGGCATTATTATCAAAAAGTTTAAAATACAACGCTGCATCTAGAACTTATAGCACATATTAAAGTGGTAATAGATCAAATGAAAGTGTCTACAGTCAATACAAATATTGTAACCTATAAAGTAGCTAAGACTATATATTTTTATAAGAGAAGAAATGTCTCCATAGATGAGATCAAATTCTAATAAAACCAATCAGTAAGAAATTAGATGAATATGAGTCAATAATTCTTAAAGTAAATGAAAGAAATTCTTTTGTTGGCAGGTGATGCAATTATTTATAATGATGTACCATCTGAAAGAGTGCTGCAGAGATTGGCAACTTGCTTTAAATGTTCAGAAATGTAAAATTGTGTTGTGCCCTTCACAAAATTAAAAAACGTAGTATCTTATGACTATAATATCAGTGAGTCACAGTTGGAATCAGCCAATTCATACAAATATCTGGGTGTAGCACCTTGTAGGGGTATGAACTGGAATGACCACAGAGGTTTTGTCATGGGTAAAGCAGGTGGTACAGAAGTTTGCTGGTAGAATACTGGAGAAGGGCAGTCAATCTGCAGAGGAGATTCTTTACAAATCACTCGTATGACCAATTCTAGAATATTGCTCAAGTGTGTGGGATCTTACCAGATAGGACTAACAGGGGATGTTGAACATATACAGAGAATGGCAGCACCAATGGTCCACATTTGTTTAATCCATGGGAGAGTGTCACAGAGATACTGAAGGAACTGAATTGGAAGGCTCTCAAAGATAGACATAAACTATCCCGAGAAAGTCTATTAACAAAGTTTCAAGAAACAGCTTTAAATGATTACTTTAGGAATATACTACAACTACCTATGTATTGCTCACATAGGGATTGCGAGGACAAGAGTAGAATAATTACTGCAAGCACCGAGGCATTTAGACAACAACTCTTCCCATACTCTACACATGAATGGAACAAGAAGAAACTATAATAACTGGTACAATGGGATGCACCTCACAGTAGTTTGCAGAGTATAGATGTAGATGCCGATTACTATAAAAGAATATATAAAAAAAGACTATGAAGTTTGTCAAAGTGAACCAAATGTTTAAAATGTCAAAATATCTCACCAAAAAAATCAGACATGGTCAAGAAAATAGTTAGTAATAGTTCTTTTTTGCTAACAGATACATTACTTAAGAAATGCATAGTTATTAATCCTGGTCCATCAAAATTAATGCCAAAAGCTATGGCCCTATTAGGCCCGCAGTTAATTAAATTAAAGCCCCTTTGGCCAAGTTATTTTTTTCAGTAAGGTACTATATTTAATAAGCTTATGACTGAGACTTCTTTTCTTCCAAACAACCATATGATAAAGAACACAGCAGATCTTGTAGAATTTACTCAGTGCACAGTTATTTCAGATGCTAAATTCCTTTAATTAGGTTTGCACTGCCTGACAAAAAATTGAAGCATGCAGAAGACATAGTCAGAAGTGAATATAACTTTGTACATGTACACTCCATTCATGGGTATGTAAATAGAGTTGCAAGCCTCTGTGACTGGTAGAATGGCTACCTGAGAGCATTAGTGTTGTTAGCATTAAGTTTTGTTACCAGCCTTGGTAAAGTATATTAGGGATATGAACAATATCAGATGTTATCATTCTGAAGGACATGAAGATGTTGCTTACTTGTGTCAGACAGAGTTGTCAGCACCTGATAGATACTGAAATGGGCCTCATTGTGGGTCTCTAATAGCTGGCTGGTTGAATGACGCAGTATCTAGATTTGGGGGGCATTTGGATGTGACAGTTGTCCAGTGTCAAACTGCAAGGGAGTGTGACAGCAGACATACTTGCAGTTAAGGTTACATTGGATTATGACTGACCACTACAAGGGTGCATAATCAAAATATGCACCAGGCACATTGTAACCTGTGTCACATCTGTGCCTGTCATCCAAGAACATTCTGTGTCATCCTGCTCCATTTGTCAGAGACTAGCATTAGCCAGATTAGGGAATTACTTTGACAGGCCTATGTTGCCATTAACACTACAACACACATGGATGAGTTTGGAGTGGTGGCCTAATGCGAGAGTGTGGACTGCTGATGAATGGCACTGCATTGTGTTCTCAATGAACCTTGTTTCTGCACTACCCTGAATGGCCATCGTCAGAGAGTATGCTGGTGACCTGAGGAGAGGTCCCATTCTTCCAATGTTTTGGAGAGCCACAGTTACTTTAGTCATGGTCTTACGGTGTAGGCACCCACTGCATATGACAGATACTGTTTGAGGGAACTCTGATGGCACAATGGTACAGGTCATCATGTATCTTCCCATGTTACCTTTCATGTGACAGTACTTTAATGCCATTTTTAACAGAAAAATGCTTGTCCACAAATGGCACATACCTATGAACTATCTCCATGAAGTTTATGTACTCCCATGGCCAGTAAGATCATCAGATCTGCCCTGAGAACATGTGTGGGACCAGCTTGGACTGTAGCTCTATCTGCCTAACAGAAACTTTGGCAAATAATTTATAGACTTAATAGTCAATCAGTTTTTTACAAAATAAAAAGAGTTAAAAATAAGACTGTATGTTGTTGTTGTTGTGGTCTTCAGTCCTGAGACTGGTTTGATGCAGCTCTCCATGCTACTCTATCCTGTGCAAGGTTCTTCATCTCCCAGTACCTACTGCAACCTACATCCTTCTGAATCTGCTTAGTGTATTCATCTCTTGGCCTCCTTCTACGATTTTTACCCTCCACGATGCCCTCCAATACTAAATTGTGATCCCTTGATGCCTCAGAACATGTCCTACCAACCGATCCCTTCTTCTGGTCAAGTTGTGCCACAAACTTCTCTTCTCCCCAATCCTATTCAATACTTCCTCATTAGTTATGTGATCTACCCATCTAATCTTCAGCATTCTTCTGTAGCACCATATTTCGAAAGCTTCTATTCTCTTCTTGTCCAAACTATTTATCGTCCATGTTTCACTTCCATACATGGCTACACTCCATACAAATACTTTCAGAAAAGACTTCCTGACACTTAAATCTATACTCGATGTTAACAAATTTCTCTTCTTCAGAAACGCTTTCCTTGCCATTGCCAGTCTACATTTTATATCCTCTCTACTTCGACCATCATCAGTTATTTTGCTCCCCAAATAGCAAAACTCCTTTACTACTTTAAGTGTCTCATTTCCTAATCTAATTCCCTCAGCATCACCCGACTTAATTCTACCACATTCCATTATTCTCGTTTTGCTTTTGTTGATGTTCATCTTATATACTCCTCTCAAGACACTGTCCATTCCTTTCAACTGCTCTTCCAAGTCCTTTGCTGTCTCTGACAGAATTACAATGTCATCGGCGAACCTCAAAGTTTTTATTTCTTCTCCATGGATTTTAATACCTACTCCGAATTTTTCTTTTGTTTCCTTTGCTGCTTGCTCAATATACAGATTGAATAACATAGGGGAGAGGCTACAACCCTGTCTTACACCCTTCCCAACCACTGCTTCCCTTTCATGCCCCTCGACTCTTATAACTGCTATCTGGTTTCTGTACAAATTGTAAATAGCCTTTCGCTCCCTGTATTTTACCCTTGCCACCTTTAGAATTTGAAAGAGAGTATTCCAGTCAAAATTGTCAAAAGCTTTCTCTAAGTCTACAAATACTAGAAACATAGGTTTGCCTTTCCTTAATCTTTCTTCTAAGATAAGTCGTAAGGTCAGTATTGCCTCACGTGTTCCAGTATTTCAACGAAATCCAAACTGATCTTCCCCGAGGTCAGCTTCTACTAGTTTTTCCATTCATCTGTAAAGAATTCGTGTTAGTATTTTGCAGCTGTAGCTTATTAAACTGATTGTTGGGTAATTTTCACATCTGTCGACACCTGCTTTCTTTGGAATTGGAATTATTATATTCTTCTTGAAGTCTGAGGGTATTTCGCGTGTTTCATACATCTTTCTCACCAGATGGTAGAGTTTTGTCAGGACTGGCTTTCCCAAGGCCGTCAGTAGTTCTAATGGAATGTTGTCTACTCCGGGGGCCTTGTTTCGATTCAGGTCTTTCAGTGCTCTGTCAAACTCTTCACGCAGTATCGTATCTCCCATATCATCTTCATCTACATCCTCTTCCATTTCTATAGTATTGTCCTCAAGTACATCACCCTTGTATAGATCCTCTATATACTCCTTCCACCTTTCTGCTTTCCCTTCTTTGCTTAGAACTGGGTTTCCATATGAGCTCTTGATGTTCATTCAAGTGGTTCTCTCGTCTCCAAAGGTCTCTTTAATTTTCCTGTAGGCAGTATCTATCTTACCCTTAGTGAGATAAACCTCTACATCCTTACATTTGTCCTCTAGCCATCCCTGCTTAGCCATTTTGCACTTCCTGTCGATCTCATTTTTGAGACGTTTGTATTCCTTTTTGCCTGCTTCATTTATTGCATTTTTATATTTTCTCCTTTCATCAATTAAATTCAATATTTCTTGTGTTACCCAAGGATTTCTACTAGCCCTCGTCTTTTTACCTACTTGATCCTCTGCTGCCGTCACTATTTCATCCATCAAAGCTACCCATTCTTCTTCTACTGTATTTCTTTTCCCCATTACTGTCAATTGTTCCCTTATGCCCTCCCTGAAACTCTGTACAACCTCTGGTTCTTTCAGTTTATCCAGGTCCCATCTCCTTAAATTCCCACCTTCTTGCAGTTTCTTCAGTTTTAATGTACAGGTCATAACCAATAGATTGTGGTCAGAGTCCACATCTGCCCCTGGAAATGTCTTACAATTTAAAACCTGGTTCCTAAATCTCTGTCTTACCATTATATAATCTATCTGATGCCTTTTAGTATCTCCAGGGTTCTTCCATGTATACAACCTTCTTTCATGATTCTTGAACCAAGTGTTAGCTATGATTAAGTTGTGCTCTGTGCAAAATTCTATCAGACGGCTTCCTCTTTCATTTCTTAGGCCCAATCCATATCCACCTACTACGTTTCCTTATCTCCCTTTTCCTACACTCGAATTCCAGTCACCCATGACTATTAAATTTTTGTCTCCCTTCACTATCTGAATAATTTCTTTTATTTCATCATACATTTCTTCAATTTCTTCATCATCTGCAGAGCTAGTTGGCATATAAACTTGTACTACTGTAGTAGGTGTGGGCTTCGTATCTATCTTGGCCACAATAATGCGTTTACTATGCTGTTTGTAGTAGCTTACCCGCATTCCTATTTTCCTATTCATTATTAAACATACTCCTGCATTACCCCTATTTGATTTTGGGTTTATAACCCTGTAGTCACCTGACCAAAAGTCTTGTTCCTCCTGCCACTGAACTTCACTAATTCCCACTATATCTAACTTTAACCTATCCATTTCCCTTTTTAAATTTTCTAACCTACCTGCCCGATTAAGGGATCTGACATTCCACGCTCCGATCCGTAGAACGCCAGTTTTCTTTCTCCTGATAACGACATCCTCTTGAGTAGTCCCCATCCGGAGATCCGAATGGGGGACTATTTTACCTCCAGAATATTTTACCCAAGAGGACGCCATCATCATGTAATCATACAGTAAAGCTGCATGCCCTCGGGAAAAATTACGGCCGTAGTTTCCCCTTGCTTTCAGCCGTTCACAGTACCAGCACAGCAAGGCCGTTTTGGTTATTGTTACTAGGCCAGATCAGTCAGTCATCCAGACTGTTGCCCTTGCAACTACTAAAAAGGCTGCTGCCCCGCTTCAGGAACCATACGTTTGTCTGGCCTCTCAACAGATACCCCTCCGTTGTGGTTGCACCTACAGTACGGCTATCTGTATCGCTGAGGCATGCAAGCCTCCCCACCAACGGCAAGGTCCATGGTTCATGGGGGGGGGGGGGGGGGGAGACTGTATAGAGCAAGAAGAACATAAATGATACTCTTTTGTTATCTAGGATGAATAGGAAGTGAAAAGGCTCACCTTACGGGCAGATTGGGAGCAGCAAGAATTATTGCATGCACGGAGCTTGCCAGCTGCTGCCCCTGGTTGCTGCTGCTGCTCCTGATGAGTGCTCCCTGTAACTGATCATAAACTAACATCAAAACACAGTGAATGAAACAAATGCACTGCAAATTGTAGCACACATGAGGTGTGTGAGAAAAGTAATGATCCTTGTTTTTTATGCACCAAAGTTTTTGTTTTATTTTATTTTATTTCCTAACAATGATATTGTCTCCTTCAAGGTAGTTCCCTTTGGCAGCCATACACCAGTAGAACCATTGTTCCCAGTTATGGTAGCATTACTGAAAGACTGTAACTGGTAAGGTCTTTAACATGTTGGTCACATTCTTTTGAATGTTCTCCAGAGTCTCAACATGATGTCCTTTTAAGACACTTTTTAATTTCAGAAAATAAAACATGTCACAAGAACTCAGATCAAGTGAATTGGGGGGGAGGGCTGAAAAACAACTGGAGTGCCTTTTGAGGTAAAAAATTCTGTGATGGAAGTGGCTGTGTGACATCCACTTGTCTGCAATGTCCAGTCTCATCATTGAGCCTTTTCGTAAGCCTTTCAAGAACACTTGGTTGACAAAGTTTCCTGGAGGAATAATTCCATAAGAGCTTGCAAATGTTTAATGCTTTCATTGTTTTTTAAAGTGAAAGTTCATCTCTAGCATGTTTTTGGCCTTCCAAGAATGGTTTGTGCCAGCGAAAAATTTGTGCTTGTGATAAAGAATGTTCCACATAGGGCTGTTTCAACTGTTCAGTGGTCACACTCATGGATTTTTGTAACACACCACAAAAACATAACTTCAACAATGGCACTCTCAAAAATCACATGGTGATTGTGCAGATCTGAAACTCAAGCAGAGCATCTGGTCTATACATGTAGAACAACATGTAGAACAACACAGAATTATTATTTGCTTGCAGTGTTTTTAGTCTCATTATTTTTCTCACACACTTCATACTTCAGCTTTTCTTAATGCTATATGAATGAATGAAACAAATTTGACTGAGGTGTCATATCAAACATTAAAACTGATTAATTTTTTCATAAGAATGTTATTATATGTATGTATTTCTTTTACCCTATATTCATTGTCAATAAAGCACAAACACATCAATGATGCCCTTCACAAAAAGGTGAAAGAACAATATCTTCCATTGAGAAGGTCCAAAGAAGAGTGGCAAGATTCATGACTGCTACATTTAGCCATCGTGAGAGTGTTACAAATCTTGTAGAAAGGTTGATGTGGGACACACTTGCAGACAGATGACACTCTAATCGGAAAGGGCTGCTCACTAAATTCCAAAAGCTGATCTTTGCCGAGGATGTAGAGAATATATTGTTACCACCAACTTTCAAAGCGTGCAATGATCGCCATTCAAAGATAAGGGAAATTAGAGCCCATACTGAGATGTTCAGACAGTCGTTTTTCCCTTGTGCAATCTGCGAGTGGAACAGAGGGGGGAACTATGACTTTAGCATGAATAGTGCCCTCTGCCACACACCACTTGGTCTCTCTCTCTCTCTCTCTCTCTCTCTCTCACTCTCTCTCTCTCTCTCTCTCTCTCTCTCTCTCTCTCTCTCTCTCTCTCTCTCTCTCCTCTCTCTCCACCAGAAGCAGCAAATAATTTCTCTGCACAGTATGAATGTATGAATGATTTGGGCAGTCTGATAGGGGTAATGCAGGAGTGGGTTTAATAATGAATAGGAAAATAGGAATGCAGGTAAGCTACTACAAACAGCATAGTGAACGCATTATTGTGGCCAAGTATCTAAAAAGTACTGGCAGTACTCAGACTTTCATAAATACAGGCACACAACCAAATGGCTGTGCAGCCATGAAAACATTTAAAAACAGATGAAAAACTACCTAACATTAAATGGAGAAAGACACAATGGAGCTCCTTGGACAACATGCTTCTTGAACTTCTCATGCCACATGAGCACTGGCCATAAAAAGACAACTTAATAAGCATTTTTGTATTTGCTATGTTGTAGTGGAATAATAAAATATGTCTAGGAATGAACTGGTGATTCACAATGTGGGATGTATACAGCCCAAAACAGAAACTGAAAAAGGTGTGTTAGTTGGCAACACTGATATGATGCACCTATATTCATAACAGAAGCAGTAGGAATGTGTTCGTGAGTTGAGCAGAGACAAACACTGGTGGGTATTTTTCATTCAAAAGAAAAGAAACTGAATACTAGTTCTGAGTATGGATGAAATGAAATTTGTCAAGTATGTTTAACTTTGTTTTCATGCCTCCCATAAAAGCACTCACCTAACTTGTAACTGTTTCCTAAACAGAAACCATGAGACATGGCAGTGACATGCTATTTCACTGACCACACTCATTTCTGATCTATAACATTAAGTTAAGGATAAGAATAACTTGTTACAGAACACATCCTAAATATATATTTTGTGTAATTTTTAATTTATTGATGAAATCTGACATCTGGTTCAAGAGTTATGTGTCTTTCAATCGAGTAGTGTATCAAAACTTAGAGAGATAAGAAGCAGTCATATTCATTCATAGGAGGTACTGGCAGAATTGAAGCTGTGAGGATGGGTCGTGAGTCATGCTTAGATAACTCAGGTGGTAGAGCACTTGCCTACAAAAGGCAAAGGTCCTGAGTTTGAGTCTCGGTTTGGCACACAGTTTTAATCTGCCAGGAAGTTTCATATTCATTCATTGTCACACAAGATGGCAAGACACACCCTTGAGTGAAGCAAGTCCATTACGTGGACAAAAACAAAGTACCAGAGAGAGGCAAAAGTGAGGAATCTCAAACGTTCTGTAAGCTTGATGCAGATACACTTCCGTCAAAACTAAACTGTAAAATGCATTTTAATGGAAAGACACCCTGGACTTGGCCCTGGCCCTGAAGGGTGGGAGAAACAAAGCAGTTCATCCATAAAACAGTTTTCAGCAGACAGAGCAATCACAAAATCATTACAAGAAGGACTCCAAGTGAGTTTATGCTTGCTGGGTAGGTGTGGAGCATCAAAGTCACTAAATCAGCAGTATTAGGAAAAGTGGCATGTCTGAGGTTACAGTCTGCTAAAAAGTTACATGTTGGTGGCATCATCCACTTATTATGGGCAGGTGATGAATAATGTTGGCTAAAGTAAGAACTGTAGCTGGTGGCCACTCAACCTCAATGACTTAATAAGCTTTATTGTTAGTTTGTGCAATGTTTGTGAAGTATAACTATGGACAGCCATGCAGGAAGTGACTTTGATTGGTGTTTAAAAATTATATTTTTGACTGTGACACTAACTTCAGATTTAGACATGGTTATATCAGGTGAGCAAAGCTTATACCATGCAGTAGCATCATCCCTCACGTTAGTAATGATAATGCTTGTTATCTTACTATGTATGTACTCATTGTGGTGGATAAACACAGATGGCCTTCAGGTCAAGACTGCATATGGAAGTTTAACGGTAGTGGAGAATCTTGTGGGTCAAGGTGTTAAGCAACTGCAGAATCCTTCCAGTATTTCTCTTACAAAGTCTTGAACTGCAGCATAGGTTTTTGGATCTTCACTGGGGCCATTAGTTCATCAAAATTATGTTGGGAGATGGTTTCTTCAAACTGGTTGTTTCCATGAAGGCTCCATCAGTGCTGGTGTGCTGCATATTTATCGCTGGTTTGCAGTTGCTACTGATATACACCATTTGGGAGACATCTCTTTCTTGGCCAGTTCTTTAATTCAGTGATTGTGTGTGTGCTACAAGTTTGAGTGTAATGTCTAAATGAGAACAACCAGGTAAAGTCAGTGATACTTAATGGGTTGTGGTGTTGGTGATACAGATTAAGTTAAAGTAATCAACAGATAGAGTTGAGGTAGTGCTAGAGCATACACGTCTATTACTAGTTCAGTTACCACTGCAGTAAGTTCTTTTCCATAGAGACATTGCCTGTTTTTGTCCTTTTGACCTATCTTGTAAGAAATGATGCATAAGTATCAATAAACCAAATTAAATAGGTTGCAACCATTTTGGCAAATACAAAGGGTTGACTCACAAAGTATAACACATGAAAACAATAGATAAAAAATAATGGTGGCAATTGTGTGCCAGGTTTCTTTTATGAGAAGTGCCATGCTAGCTGAATATATCAAATCTGCCATTCATGATGTATATAAATGTTCATGTCAACTGTTTTATAAACAGTAACTGTTCCTTTTTATTGTGACAGATGATTTCTCCTGGTAAGCTAATGCCTCAATACTCTGAGATGTGTTACCCTGGTAGCCCTTTTGAATGAGACCACCTTCCCTGTGTGTTGTAAAGTCAACAGATTCTTTACTATTAGACTTCAGCAAGTCTACTCAGTTGTGCAAGCTGTGGTTCACTCACTAAGATAAATATGTCATTATGTGACACATAGAAGGGGCTCAAGTATTCAATGTATCGGTAAAGATGTTCATTCATTCATTTACTGCTTACATGAAGCAGTATCTGTGTGAGAAAAAAAATACACTTCTCCAATATCTAACACAGCTCACCATGACAGTCATTTTTACACTGTTTTGTGCTAATTTCACAGTCACCAGCCACACATCAAGACAGTATTATCCATTTTACATGCTATTGGTATTAGACAAATAAACATCTACCAGCCTTATTTATACTGCAAGTGACAGACAAACTATTGGAAATGTATCATGAATTGTTTCCTAAGTCAATATAAAATATACTGTGAACAGTTTCAAAATAAATGCAAACTGCAGAAAAGAATTTCACGACTTGCTGAGAAGAAGAAAGTTGTAAACTAGCTCCAAAACATGAGAGGATGCTTTTGGCTATTTTGCTTATTACTGCAAGTCTGCCACATCAATTTTAATGTTTAAGCTTCTTATGGCAGCTTGTATTCACATTGTTGGGGTTCCGGTGATCAGGGAAGATCTTCAATATGTAGCAAATCAATTAGTTTGGAACTACATGGACAGAACTTAATGTTACTGAAGACATACCAAACTACATTAAAATACCACACAAGCCATGTGTCAAAAACTTTAAGGGTTTATCCCGTTTTTCTTTTTGTGGGTTACTATTCATAGAGATAGTGCAAGGTTTGTCCCATTCAGTAAATGTAACATGATGCACAATGCTAATATATTGGTGCAAAGGCACTGGGTGATAACCCAGCAAAGTATGTAAAATATTTAATGTGTGTATCACTCCCTGCTTCCCAAATATTCACCAATAGCAACAGAAATCATACACTGCAATAGAATACTTTAAACTACACTTTCTCCTACCAGCATGCTCCTATATTACTTAAGGCATGCAAAAATGTTTTGGAAACTAGACGAAAATCACAGAGGTTGTACCATATTGGCTCTGAGCACTATGGGACGCAACTGCTGAGGTCATTAGTCCCCTAGAACTTAGAACTAGTTAAACCTAACTAACCTAAGGACATCACAAACATCCATGCCCGAGGCAGGATTCGAACCTGCGACCGTAGCGGTCTTGCGGTTCCAGACTGCAGCGCCTTTAACCGCACGGCCACTTCGGCCGGCGGTTGTACCATATTATCTGCCACTGTAGCCGAAGTTTTTAACCCACATCTGTGTCATGGTACTTGACTTAGTAGCTGCTCCATATCCTGATGGTGGGACAAAATTTGCCCCCACAGAAGTTTTCTGGCATGGAGAGGAGAGGTGGTGAAATTAGACGAAAATCACAGAGGTTGTACCATATTATCTGTCACTGTAGCTGAAGTTTTTAACCCACATCTGTGTCATGGTGCTTGACTTAGTAGCTGCTCCATATCCTGGTGGTGGGACAAAATTTGCCACCACAGAAGTTTACTGGCATGGAGAGGAGAGGTGGTGATGTAAAATTCCTTATCAGACTTGGTGCTAATATCCAGGTTAAATTCGAAACTTATTCACAGTGTCTCATAAGGTGAGATCATGTGACATGGGTGAAAGTTTCTTTTAATGGTATTATATTCGATTTTAGCTGTAAATCTTTTTATTTTACTATTGCAATTTTGGCATTTATATCATTTTCAAGCATAAGATTCGATGTTATATTATTTCATAGACATACATTGAAAATAACATTCTTCTTTACACTGTGTACTCTTGACAGTAATATAGTCATTGCTTGTCATTAATGACAAAAGTAAATTTGTTATTGACTTGCAAGTAGAAGCCACAATAATATAATATTGAGTCCATCGCATGAGAAAGATACGTACTATTTCTTAAGCAATGTACTAAAAGGTTCTCTGTTGCTAACCTACTCCATGGCTCTCATTTGGGATGAGTTTCTTATCAGATAGTTGTTGTACATAATTTTTCCCTGCATGAATACTCTAACATAGATTTTTTTGTAGATATTAGAAGAGGCAAACAGTTCTTGGAACAGTGTATATACAAGGGTCACTCCAAAAGAAATGCACACTATTTTTGTAAAAATACAGTTTTCATTCTGCATGTGTGAAAGTTTCACAGTGTGTAGATACATCCTTCCCACTTGTTTTCAAACTTAGTTCACCTGTTCACATGAGTGGTGCCGTCACAGCATGTCTTCAAGATGGCTGCTATACTTGACGTTCGTCGGAAGCAACGTGCTGTCATAGAATTCCTGTGCTGTGAAAACGAGACAATGGGGAACATCAACAAGAGGTTGAAAAAGGTGTATGGAGATGCTGCTGTCGATCGCAGTATGGTGGGCAAGCAGGTTACATGATGAAAACGGGCACGGCAATATTGAGGATTGTCCTCACAGTGTGCAGAGAGTTAACGAATTGGTGACTGCTAACAGACGCATCACAGTGAACGAATTGTCATGCTAGTTGGGGTAGGGGAAGGAAGTGTTTGCAGAATACTGAAAGTGTTGGTGTTAAAAAAAGGTTTGGGCCATGTGGGTTCCCAGGATGTTGACAGTGGCTCACAAAGAAACAAGAAAAATGGTATGCAGCGAACTTTTGGAACAGTACGAGAATGGTGGAGGTGAATTTCTTGGAAGAACTGTGACAGGTGATGAAACATGGCTCCATTATTTTTCACCAGAGATGAAGAGGCAATCAATGGAGTGGCATCATGTGAATTCACCCAAGAAAAAAAATTCAAAACCACACCTTCTGCTGGAAAAGTTATGGCTACGGTGTTTTTCAATTCCGAGTGACTCTTGCTTGTGGTCATTGTGCCAAGTGGAACTTGGAGCCCATGCTAAATTCTGGAGCCCATGATAAATTCTGATGCATATGTGACAACACTGAAGAAACTTCAAGCTTGACTGAGTCGTGTTCAACCACATTGGCAAAAGCAGGATGTTTTGCTGTTGCACGACAATTCACGGCCGGATGTCAGTCAAAAACCATGGAAGCGATCACAAAACTCGGATGGACAACACAGAAACACCCACCTTACAGTCCTGACCTAGCTCCATGTCACCATCATCTCTTTGGGAAACTGAAAGACTCTCTTCGTGGAACAAGGTTTGAAGATGATGACTCCCTTGTGCACGCTGCCAAACAGTGGCTCCAACAGGTTGGTCCAGAATTTTACCGTGTGGGTATACAGGCACTTGTTCCAAGATGGTGTAAGGCAGTTGAGAGGGGTGGAAATTATGTGGAGAAATGAAAATATTGTTCCTAAAGGATGTATCTACACACTGTAAAACTTTCAAACATGTAGAATAAAAGATGGATTTAAAAAAAAAAATTGTGTGCATTTCTTTTGGAGTGACCCTGATATTTTACATCAGTACTGCAGTAATCTGTTTCCATCACTGGAAATTTTAATGGCTTTTGTTATCCATTATGTTTTGTTCTTAACATCTAACTTTTGATGCTAAGAAGGAAAGTTGCGTTAAAGTAATAAAGGAAGATATTTTTGAAACACATGTTCATGCTGTCAGCATTTTTCTCATAGAAAATGTTTTCCCAGTTTTCCTTAGGTAATAGGAAGTTAAATATTCTAATATTATCTCCAATAACTGTTCTTTTCTTAGTTTCCTTTTTGTAACTGTCACAACTTTTTTGCATCTGTGTGCATAATAATTATGCCTCATGGTCACTACAACCCATGCCCAGTACATTGCTAGTGAAGGCATAGTTTGTATCTGAGATAAGTACTATGTCAATGACAGATTTTATGTATGTTTTTGATCTTGTTGGATGGTTATTGCATGAACCATATCAAATGGTTTTGTTGTGTTTATTAAAATATCCGTAGCAACACTGCTTTTTGAGAAGTCAGTTTTAAAGTAGACACAAAGTACACTATCTTCATATTACATGGGCTCCGTCTGTTCAGCATAACCTCCACCTTGTTCATAAAAATAAATGAATTACCACTTAGTGTTCCATATACATTAATGATTATGAAGTTAAGTTCTGGCAGACTGGGTGCAGGCAGCCCAGAATGCATTTCTACTGGAATAATATAATGTGATGAAGCTACCTCATTAAAGCAGCTCAGTAATGTAAAGCCACAATACAAATTATGGTACATGAACATATAGTTTATACTGGAGTATTCTTACAGCATTGTACTCTTGTTTTTAAGACAATGAACATGATATAATACAACAAAAGATGGAATTGTTGGTGTCTCAGTTGACCCTGTTTCTGAAGACATTTCTATTTAAGTACTTACCCTAAAAAATCATCTGTGGTGTGTGTTATCATCATATTGGTACTATTGATAGTGTATGGACTTATATAATTACTAATTTTTTGCAGAAAATGTTACTGGTTTATACATTCAGATAGTGAATAAATGAAAATCCTTGCCAATACACTGTTAACTCCTGCAAGAAAAATTGAAAAAAATGGGAAAAAAGAAAATTCTCCTGGTAGACTCAAACTGAGGACTACTGGGGTCTAAATGTGAATGTGAGAGTCAGTTGAAACATGCTGTATCTCCTCTTCCTACCCATCACAATATTACATGTTGGATCACTGAATGCCACAAGTAGATTTGACATGCTGAAATAGGATGAGAGAGTTGTTGAATTGACTACAGGCAGTTACCAGCAGAAGCCTTGAATTGCCACACTACGGCAATGTGGTGTGCCAGAAAGGAAAACTACCAAAATTAATGTAGATCAATAAACAATAAAGCTAGGCAGCTGAATAGGGCATCAGTTTGTAGACTTTGATGACAAGCATTTTCATAAATGTTGTTTTAGGTTCTAGAAAGCCAGGAAAACTCAGTCACTGACTTTCCTACTCCATTACACTAATAACTAGACAAACATTTAAGACACATCACTCTCTACCAGACTCTTGCCCTATAAGTAGCTTCTACCAAACCAAAATCATCAAAGTGACAAATTATACATCATAAAGCATCCCATCAAAGTAACAAATGTAAAAAACTCAAACTGATGTGAGCCAAATTCCCACTGAATGGGCTTGGGATGTGCTCCCAATACTTGGGACGTAATGCTGACATCCCACCAATTCACACATAGCATCTGAGTCATAGACAACACTATGGTTAACTTGTCTGTCAGTATGATGAGTTTTGAACTTGCTGCTGACATCATTGAATTTATTGATGGCAAGAAGAAATGAATTACAATGCTCATACAGACAGAAACAAAATACATCAGGAAAACACTAAAGTTGTTGATATAAAATTATCAAAACAGGATTCAAGTATCTGATACAAACCAAAACAAGTGAATTGCTCATTATAAATAAGTCATTGCTAGTATGGTTGAATGAGAGCCTGTGTATGACCTTTCTACAATTTTAACGCAGGATATGGGGCCTTAATGAAACTGTGTTCAAGGATGCATTTACTTTAAATTTATGGAGTTTTGTTAATGGTAATATTTGATAGTGAGACAATGTCTCAAAACCAACTAAATGAATTAATAAAAAAAGGTTATTTGTTTGTCCTATGAATCACTCTTGTGGATTTCCACATACCATTGTATGAAGTAACTATATTACATACATGGAACTACTAGAAGTAGCTGTGTACATGAATAACTAATAACTGCATAATTTAATATAATAGTGTCCAGTCACACAAAATACAGCAATGGAAATGCTGTGATGCATGCAATATGGTGTAATGGTTAGCATCATTGGCTAATGTGTCATGGGTCACCAGTTTAAATCTGACCAGCAGAAACTATTTGTTGTTTAGTATTTATTATTTCTGGAAACTTCTTGAAATATCTTATGTTTGTAATGTTTGTAAATTCTTGAATATCTGCTATGTGTATAAATACCAGCATTCTGAAATATTCAATGTTTGTATAAATAGCTGCACACTCCATCTAGGTTGGTCAAGGTTGTTCTTGTTGAACACTACTTGTCATAACAAACTTGCTTTCAATGCTAAGTTATGTATGTCACTGACAACAGTGCTTTTGGATTTGACTTGCTTGCAATTATGATGTCACATTTTTTGGTGAGGATGCCAAGTACTCCAAACATTTACATCATCATGGCTCCAATTAGGTAATGTAAAAGCCATCACCTACACAGACAGGAACCAGAATACAATCAGCCCATCAGTCCAAAGACCCATATATTCAAGAGACCAATGGATGTCTGATGTGTGGTTACACATCAGACATCCATCACAATTCTCCAGAGTTCTCCAGTTCATCCACAGTTCTCACAGTTCTGGTTGAAAGATTCTACTGAGTTTCCAAATACAACAGGTGGGATGACATTATGTGTTTGGCAAATGTGTACTTTTATTTTGACGGTACAGTCCAGTAGGGGTTTGAAAACAACAAAGAGAAGCTCAATAACTGGTACAAAATCCGGTTGAAACTGAAGAAAATGTCTGGTGTCAATTAGAAAAAGGCTGCTTAGTGGAATAACAATTGAATATCAGGTCACAACGATATGGGGAAACAACACAATTATATATACACAATATTCTGAGCCTTTGCAATACAGTGAATCCAAATATGACAGAAACTGACAAAATCTCACACTTGATGGAAGGAGCAGCTTCTGGTAAAGTACATCACGACAACAGAGATATTCATCAAGTGGGTTTAGGCAATCAAGGAAGTGTAACAGAAAAAGAATCTGAAGAAAGAGGTATGATCAGTTGCCAAATGTGGTTCCTATGACAGTAGTGGGAGACTACCATGGGCTTGCCTCTCTCATATGCTGTATAGTAAGAGAAGAGATACAACAATGTATGGCAGCCTGAAATATCAGACTAAGAACACAACAGATAGCAGCCATAAAAGTTAATTCCATATGTCATGAGGTAAAATAAAATATTGAAGAATATGTGTATCAATCTTTAGCACCAATCACCACACCTATCTGAACACACCACAAAGAATGGACTCAGCCAACCGAGACTTATGCCAAACTGTCAAAAGACAACTCAACATCTGACCAATGCAGGTACAGCTCACTCTTCCACCAAGTACAACATCCCTTAGGAGAACAGATATTTGGAGAACATGGAACAACATGCCAGTATGCTTTCACTTTCAGTGCCCTGGACTGTTGTGTGCTACTGCAGAGAGAGAAGGCAAATGTTCAACGCCTATTATACCACAAGTTGTCAATCATCACAACAGTCCTATACACAGCACTTAACTGCATATGATTATTGTCAACTGTTGCATGAAGCCCATCACCATACACTGAATGAGATCACTTCCCAACATGCTGTAGCCATTCTCCATCATAGAGGTGCCACCCACTTGCTAGCTGCTGAATTGAGGAAAACTAAGCAAGGCTACAATCTATGAAGGTGAGGCCACTACAGACGCAAACCCACCATGGATGACAGTCACCAAGGTGTCAGGAAATCTCACTGTCTTCATCACTGATGGCTAACCTGTCCAGGTGCTGGTTTGCTCCGCTCACTGGCTTCCTTTTCTATAATGCAAGATGCTTTTCATCATCAGATGAAGGAGACTGTGCTTTGTGATATGAAAGAGATCGTGCTGGAAGTCACAAATGGGAAATACATACAGCTGACAGGAACATGTATTGCAAGAATAACTGTCAGTGACAGAACACATTCCATCAAATTTGTCATTTTAACTGAATGTACTCATATTGTTTATTCTTCAACATATTTCCTTGCAGGCATCACAAGCAGTTATAGAATGTGGGAGATCAAACCTCCAGAATGATGAAGCTATTCTAATGTCCATATGCAACAAAATTTGCTGTAGGCAGTTCTTCCCAGTTGAAGACGTTGTTATCCTGGTATCATCAATGAGATGAGATAAAGTCATCAACTGAGATGCACAGTTAAACTGTGAAACTTCTGGCAAATGCAAAAAGCTACCCAGACTCACAAGAGAAGTGTACATGCCAGCCATGATCATACACCCTGTAGGTGGTCAAGGAGAACATTGAATCACTAATTGCCATGAGCTGTGACAACTTATCCCTACAGGAAGGTGCTTAGGGACAGTTAACAGTTCAGGAAGGGCAGTTTAGTGTCACTGATGAAGAATTATGCTCTGCTACTACTACAAATGACGCAATGGAGGAAGCTATTATTGTACAGCCAACAGCATCTGGCCTGACCAAGGAATGAAGTTAATGAGTGATAGCCATTTCACATCCATTTTTGAATGCTTTCAAGTCCAGACTGCAGAAAAGACAGACCAAGTAGCCCATGGTAAAACACTGTATTTAACAACTAGCCAGCGCTCATACAGAGTATCACCAGCTGAACGATTGATAATCTATGAGGCAGAGGAGAAGACACTGCTAGGTGACATCATTGAAGCTGCAGAGTCCTTGGTTCTTGTGGAGTAGGTGGAGCATGGCATTTACATGTCAACTACTGATGACTGAACAAAATCACTGCTGCACACTGATGACACCTTAAGACTGCCTGAAAAGAGCAAATTATTGCTCAGCCATTGACATGCAGACAAATTAATGTCAAATTGATTTGATGCAGCTCACTGGGAAATAACTACCTGATCAACTCCTGATAGCCTCTATAGGTTTAAATTGTGCCATTTGAACTGTGTAAAACTCCAGACACCTTCAAACATATGAATGATAACTTGCTTTGATACACAAATAGACAACATGACTTCATTATCTGAATGAAATTGACATTGTTTTGAATACATCTGAAGAAATCTTAAGCCACCTGATGATTATGCTGAATTTGTTTAGATTGAAGGCCTCCACCAGAATCCAAAAAAGTGGCTCTTCACTGCACATGATATAAAAATCTTGGTTCACCTAGTGAGTGGAGTAGGAGTCCATTCCAGTCCAGATAACATAAGAGGAGTGACAGATTTTCTGACTCCTCAGCACATTTGTGATGTGAGAAGTTTTCTCAGAATGTGCTCATACTACTGGCAATTTGTAAAGGACTACTGTACCAACCATGGCTCTTGCAAAAACAATTGCAGGGAAATGACAAATTTTCCAGGAACAAGGAGGAAGAAGGCTCTTTCCTTGTGCTATAGGAAGTCCTGACATCCTCTCCAGTCCTAGGATTGTATGATGAGAATGCTGAGACAGAACTTCACACTGATACTAGTAGCTACAGGATATGTGCAGTACTAATGTGAATTCAAGAAGGTGCTGAAAAGGCGATAGCTTATGCATCCAGAGTACTCTCCAAGTCCAACACAAAATACTCTACAACTGAGAAAGCATGTCTTGTAGTTGTTTGGGCTATCAAGTTCTGGCCATATTTCTTTGGCAAACCAGTCGCCATTGTGATGGAGTACCATTCTCTATGCTGGCTGACTAGCATGAAGCAACTGTGGGGTCAACTGGTGAGGCTTCATAACTGCAATGTCACAATGGAATACAAAAGTGGACACAAACACAAGGATGCAAATTGCCTTTCAAGGAATCCTTTGGTGGAACACAACAGTATGGATGAAATCTCAGTCATCAGTGCATTTAGTGACACTGAAAACCATAGAAGCCTTGAAGAAGAAGAAACCTGGAGAAATTCAGTTAAAAACAGAGAATTGTATAAGAGGAGCTATGGTCCAGTGGGGCAGAAGTAGTTGCTCATCATCCCAGGTCATCTACAGCCAGCTGACTGGAAGTATTCCCATGATGCTCCAACATGTGGCCACCTGGGATTTTTAAATACTCAAAACAGCATCAGAAGTGGGTGTCACTAGCCAGGACCCTGCTGCTCAATTAAGAATCTACATGACCAACAGCAAGGAATGTCAGTGTCAGAAGCTTGTGCCACTATTACCTCTGGGTCATCTTGTGCCAATACCACCTTTAGCAGTGAATGCAAATTGAACTTTTGGAAAGTTTTCCAAAGTAGACAATAGGAACTGGTGGATAATAGTCTGCACTGACTACCTCACCTGCTATGGTGTCTCCAAAGCTGTGTAGACTGGCAAAGCTCTGGAAATTGCAAAGTTCCTTGTAGAAGACATCATTTTGAAGCACAAAGCATCCCTTGTTATAGTCTTTGATCATGGAAAAGATTTACATTTGACACTAGCATCAGAGGTAATTTCAAGTTACATCACCTACAGTATGATGACTGCCTACCATCCACAGATGGAAGACCTCAAAAAAACTTTAATATGATGTTGGAAGATAAGCTTTTGATGTATGCTGGTGTTGAGTAGAGAGTTTGGGATACAATACTGCCTGTCTCAACATTTTCATAAAACACAGTGAAGCAAGAAACTGCAGACTTCACATCAGTCTTGCTGCTCCACAGTTATGAGGCTGAAATAATAATGGATACACTATTTCCATTTCAGTCAGATGAAACTGAAACACCTCATCACCATGATCAGAAAAGCAAGACAGCTTGCTCGCATACCAGAACACCTAGTAGAAAGACTGAGAGCACTATAACACCAAGCACTGGCCAATGAGATATAACCCAGGAGACTTGGTATGTGTTTTTATGCCCGTGCAGAAATGGGGACCACCAGAAAAGTTGCTGAAGTGCTACTTAGGGTTGAATCATAACCTTTGTTGCTTGTCAGATGTCACACATGAAGTGGAAGATAATCACCCTTCAGTAAGAAGATAAAAGCACACAGACATTGTCCATGTCCTGCATATGTAGCCCTACTACAGTCCACAGCTGCAGAAGATGGGAGGCACACAGAAGCTAGAGACATGCTCAATGATCATGAAGCATGATGGGAGGGTCTCATCATTGTGAAGAGGATATAACAACATGACCAGAATGTTAGAATCCACCAGTGCAGCTGTACAGAGGACCATGACAAGACCTAGATCCAGGGTGCTGTACTTGGCTCCCATGAGAACTTATGAAACAGGTGGTCACTATTTTTTCAGGACAGAGACCAATGCAGCGACCTATGGTGCATTCAGTATGGTGTAGCTGTTGGTGTTATTGGCTGATACACTGTGAGTCGCTAGTTCAAACCTGTCCACCAGCAGTTATTTGTTGCTTAGTATTTATCATTTGTGGTAGATTGAAATATCTGGTGTTTTTTATGTTTGTGTATTCTCGAATACTTGTTGTTTTTTGTAAATATGAGCATTCTGGAATATTTCAAGTTTTTATAAATAGCAGCACTCTCTGTCCAGGAGGTCAGTTCTGTTCTGGCTATACACTGCTGTTTGTAATAAAGTTGTTTTCATTGCTAAGCGTTGTACTTCACTGACAAATTTGTTTTCAGATTTGGATCTGAGTGTGATTGTAATGTGACAACATCCATAATGGAAAAATACACTTACTAATTTCTTGTAACCTCTGTCGTTGTAGCTATAATGAATTTCAGATTGTCTTATGTTAATTAGAGTAACAGGGCTTCCATGTTATATTTTTTAGTACTGGTACAGAAGTGTGTTTCTGGAGCACAATTTTTAGTCTGTCTTAAATCCAGTCTTAGTTGCCTTTAGGTTGCCAGATGACTTACAGAACATAAATTCACCTTATCTCAGACTACCATGGGCCTTATGCAAATCCTGTTCCACTAGAACAACACTGTTTGAAATAATGGGTTCAATGTTTGTGCACTTCACTGTTCTTTGTAAATAAATGGCTATTACCATGAATTAAATTGATGTATCAAGGATATACACACTTGGAATAGACTTCCTATTCTAGAGGGTACTGAGACTTGCTTTACCTGTTTTAGTAATTCTTTTCGCTGGCATATGAGATGAGTGAGTACACACACGTGATGTACATTGTTTTGAATGTTTCAATGTCATACACTTTGCTGAGGACACTGAAAGCATACCAAAAACTGTCAAATCTGCTTAATAGTTTTTCCATACATGTTTCCCATTGTAAGGTATCATCTATCCATATGCCATGAAATTTTGTTATTTGTTCTCGATTGGTAAGTGTATTGTCAATGACTAGATGATCAGTTTCAGGTGCTGATTGTTATGCAGAAGTAAAATGTTTGTGCTCAGTCTTATTTTGTATAGTATTAGTTTACTAATGTTTTGCCAACTTATTATGCTGTGGTTGGTATAATCGATTTTTTTCCTTCGTTCTTGTACTAAATGGTTAGTGAGGAGGATATCTGTAGTATCAACAAAGATTATGTAGTTTGGGAGATCATTAATAAAAATTATAAAGAGAATTGGAATGAGCTTTAGCCCCCTACATATCACTATATGAAACCATTTGTTCATCACATTGTACAGTTTCCCATTTTTTAATAAAATTACCACTCTCTATTTTCTGTCTTGTATGTAGGATTTAAATCAGTCATTGCATGTGCCCCTAATATGATAACCAAACATTTTACATAATAGTAGTTCATGGTCTACAAGATCAAATTCTTTGATGAGATTCACGAATTTTCCTGATGTTGGCCTTTTCACATTACATGCACTACATATTTCATTGAAAAAATAGTGTAGGGGCCCATTAATAAGCTTTCACCTCCTAGAGCTAACCTGTTGTTGACTTATTAAGCAGTTTTATTTATAATATTTATAACTCAACCATATACTGTTTTCTCCTTTTATATACATTTCATCACTTTTATGTGATGTGTTGTTGTGGTGGTGTTCATACAGAAGACTGGGTTGATACAGTTCTCTGTGCCACTCTATCTGTGCACGATTCTTCATTTCCAAGTAACTACTGCAGCCTACATCCTGATGAATCTGCTTACTGTATTTATCTCTTGGTCTCTCTCTACAATTTTTACCCTCCACACTTCCCTCCAGTACTAAATTGATGATACTTTGATGTCTCAGAAAGTGTCCTACCAATCAAATGCGTCTTTCAGTCAGATTGCGCCACAATTTTTTTTCTCCACAATTCCATTCACTACCTCCTTGTTAGTTAAGCAATCTACCCACCTAATCTTCATCATTCTTCTGTAGCACCTCATTTCAAAAGCGTCTAGTCTTTTCTAGTCCAAACAGTTTATTGTCCATGTTTCACTTCCTACAAAGACCGCGTGAGTGGTCAGCATGACGGATTGCCGTCCTACGGGTCCGGATTCGATTCCCGGCTGGGTCGGGGATTTTCTCTGCTCAGGGACTAGGTGTTGTGTTGTATTCATTACCATTTCATCGCCATCTGGCGCACAAGTTACCTAATGTTGCATCGAATGTAATAAGACCTGCACCAAGGCAGCTGGACTTGCCCCATAAGGGGCCTCCCAGCCAGTGATGCCAAATGCTCATTTCCATTTCCACTTCCTACAAATGCTTTCAGAAAAAAACTTCCTGATACTTAAATCTATACTCAATGTTAACAAATTTATTTTGTGCAGAAATACCTTTCTTGCCATTGCCAGTCTGCATTTCATATCCTCTCTACTTCAACCCATCATCAGTTATTTTGCAACCCAAATAGCACACGGCATCTTCTACTTTTAGTGCCTCACTTCATAATCTAGTTCTCTCAGCATCATCTGATTTAATTCAACTACATTCCACTATCCTTGTTTTGCTTCTGGTGATGTTCAATTTAAATACTCCTTTCAAGACACTGTCCATTCCATGCAGCTATTCTTCCAAGTCCTTTGCTGTCTCTGATAGAATTATAATGTCATTGGCAAACCTTAAAGTTTTTATTTCTTTTCCTTGAACTTTAATTCCTACTCCAAATTTTTCTTTGGTTTACTTTACTACTTGTTCAGTGCACGAATTGAATAACACTGGGGATAGGCTACAACACCATCTCACTCCCTTCTCAACTACCACTTCCCTTTCATGTTCCTCAACTCTTATTACTGCCATCTGGTTTCTGTACAGGTTGCAAATGGCCTTTCACTCACTGTATTTTTCCCTATTACCTTCACAATTTTAAAGAGAGTATTCCAGTCAAACAATGTCAAAAATTTTCTCTGAGTCTAGAAATGCTATAAATGTAGGTTTGTCTTTCCTTAATCTATCTTCTAAGATAAGTCAGAGGGTCAAGTATTGCCTCACATGTTGCTATATTTGTCCTGAATCCAAACTGATCTTCTCTGAGGTCATATTCTACCAGTTTTTCCATTCTTCTGTGCAGAAGTCATGTTAGTATTTTGCAGCCATTACTTACTAAACTGATAGTTCAGTAATATTCACACCTGTCAGCACCTGCTTTCTTTGGAACTAGAATTGGAATTATTCTTGAAGCCTGAGGGTACTTTGCCTGTCTCAAACATCTTGCTCACCTCACGGAAGAGTTTTGCCATGGCTGGCTCTCCCAAGGATCTCAATAGTTCTAACGGTATGTTCTTTACTCCTGGGTCCCTATTTTAACTTATGTCTTACAGTGCTCTGACATATCCTTCAAGCAGTACCATATCTCTCTTCTCATCTTCAATTATGTCCTCTTCCATTTCCATAATATTGCCCTTAAGTACGTCTCCCTTATATGGGCCCTCTATATACTCCTTCCACCTTTCTGCTTTCTCTTCTTTGCTTAGGACTAGTTTTCCATCTGAGCTCTTGATATTAATACAGGTGGTTCTCTATTCTCCAAAGGTCTCTTTAATTTTCCTGTAGGTGGCATCTATCTTTACCCTACAAACATAAGCTTCTAAACCCTTACATTTGTCCTCCAGACATTCCTGCTTAGCCATTTTGCACTTCCAGTCAATCTCATTTTTTAGATTTTGTATTCAATTACACCTGCTTCATTTGGTGCATTTTTAAATTTTCTTCTTTCATAAATTTATTTCAATATCTCTTGTGTTACCCAAGGATTTCTACTAGCCCTTTTCTTATTACTGGTTTGATACTCTGCCACCTTCACTATTTCATGTCTCAAAAGCTACCCATTGTTCTTCTACTGTATTCCTTTCCCCTGATCTTGTTAATCTATCCCTAATGCTCCCTCTGAAACTTTTTACAACCTCTGGTCCTTTCAGTTTGTCCAGGTCCCATCTCCTTAAATACTACCTTTTTACAGTTCCTTCAGTTTTAATCTGCAGCTCATAATCTATAAACTGTGGTCAGCATGCACAACTGCCTCTGCAAAAGTCTTACAAATTGAAATCTGGTTCCAAAATCTCTGTTATACCACTATATAATCTATCTGAAACCTTCTAGTGTCTCTACGTCTCTTCCATGTACACAGCTTTCTTTCATGATTCTTAAACCAAGTGATAGCTATGATTAAATTATGGTCTGTGCAAAATTCTACCAGGTGGCTTCATCTCTCATTCTTTCCGCCCAGCGCATATTTACTTACAACTTTTTCATCTCTTCCTTTTCCTACTATCAAATTCCAGTCCCCCATGACATTACATTTTTGTCTCCCTTAACTGTCTGAATAATTTCTTTAATCTCATCATACATTTCTTCAATCTCTTCATCATCTGTGCAACTAGCTGACATATAAATGGTACTACTGTGGTGGCTACAATAATGCATTCACTATGCTGTTCATAGTAGCTTATCTGCATTGCTTTACTAAATATTGGAATTATTTTTGCGGCTTTGAAAGCATTAGGAAACTGCCCAGATTAAAATGAATAGTTTATTGTATTGTACAGTGGAAAAGATACAACAGGACAGAGAGAAAGATATATCATCAAAGCTACTTAAGTGTGAATGTTGCATCTGCTTCATAATATTCTTGATTTCAGCTGAGGTATCAGAGTGACAACCACTGATCTTTCAAACCCTGTTACTCCCAAGCACTGTAATGTTGCAGAGCATTGACTAAGGAAGAAAAATTGTCACCACTGTTTGTAAAATGAGTATTTAACACCTCACACATAGCCTTGGATTGGTTATTTTATCTCCTACATGCTTAATACATGTTGATGAATCATTCTTATATTTTCTGTCGACTGCATTATGGTATTTACAATTGTAAAGTTGAGCCAGACAGCAGGGGATTCTACCGTTAATTTATTTCAAAGGGTTTATCGTATTCTCTCATTACAGTCCAGCATTGGCTGGCAGCTTTGGCTGCCTGTTATTTTCTTGTCCCACAGTCTGGTAAGCAAGCATCTTGATCATGCACTTCCCCTGTGTGCTGATGAGGTAACGCCATCCAGGCAATGACGCTGACCAGACCATGCTCTGGAAATTTCCATAATTATAAGACATGTAGTTAAGCATTATACATAAAACATATTCAAGTAAATTCGGTATCTTCAATAGTGCAGAAAAGCTAGCTTGTTTCCTGAATCCTCCTATACAATAGGCTTTAGTCACTTAACAAAGATGACACGGTAAATGGGAAGGGTCTCAGCAATAGAGACATATGCATGTGGACAGAGGGAAGGATAGCTTGGTACTCTGATGAGAAGTAAGAAATGAAATAGTAAATTTGGAGTGCTGGAGTTGAAGAAGGAAAGATGACAGACCCCAAAGACTGGAAACCCCCCTACCCTCCTACCCAAGATCCCCCACTGTTCCAGTACTTCACTCTGGTGCCAGAGGGAGAAGTGTGTTCGGCGTTCCCTGCTTCACCTTCCCAGTCCCCAAAAATTAACCCCAACACTCCCTATTAACTGATCAATGAAGGGTAAACAAGTAGCATTCTGCAAGACAAAGTAATCAAAATTTTTAATGTTGCATTAGTTACGTCCAGTATAAAAGTTCCTTGGGAATCCACTTTAGCCCAAACATAATGGTTACATATACATACATAAATATAGAAATGAGGTACTCAAGTATCATATTAAATTGTTGCATATGCCATATCAATAAGTACACAAAGTTAAATGCCTCTTTGGGCGGACGATCGCAGTGATAATGTTCACATTATGAGAAGACATTTCTCATGCATCATTATATTTTCTAAACACCATAAAGTCATGTGTGAAAATGACAAAGAAAAATGAATCCAGTTTGGTGCAGGTGGGGCATCTTGTTGCCCGGGACTATGAAAAGTTGCATAGCCTTGACAGTAGAAAGTGTTAGTGTGGGAGGACAGTGTCAAATATCTGGGGTTACAAGTGCAGATCTGTAAAGCAATTCAGCTTAACCCTCACACCAGGGAAAAGAGGGGGAAAGCAGTCTTATTGCAGTTGTACGATTACTGTCTGTAACTAGATGGTACAGTCAAGTTACCATGATACTCATTAAACCTCTGTTTACACTAGAGGAATAGCCTGAAATTAGGGTGGGTGCAGGATGAACACTGCTAGATTGTAGTAGTCATATTGAAAGACAAGAGGCACTGACGCAGAGATAGATAGGCGATTGATTTATGAAACTGAAAATCAAAAGAATAAATCAATCAGCTGTGCACTCTGCGGGCACTAACTGCAATGTGCAAGGTACACAGCCCTGTAGCTATTCAACGCTGTTGAGAACAAGAGGAGCAAATCAAAACTTGACGAGAATCTTGGGGCTTCTATAGTGGAAGCAGAAAGCATATGGAATTGAATTAGAAACGACTAAGTTGAGAGTAATTCTGAAGGACTTTTCCTTTATGAAGTTGTAGTATATGGCGCATCATTGACACAACAGTATGGCCTACTTAACTGTGTATACGACAATGCTAAGATTCCAAGAAAGCTGCTACATACTTCTTCTTAAAACTCGTCATCTCTCTCATAAAAACTTCATTGCATAACCAAGACTCATGCACCACCAACAAGGGCATGCACCTCACATGATGCGACCAGCAATAATGTGGATCCCTAGTGTCTATGTTGTCCCCTCACTTTTCAATTTTGCAACATAGACTGTCCTACCCACTTGCATCTTTCAACTTTCAACAGAACAACACATGAAAAGTCATGCAAGGTGGAGCACCTGGCATGCCGAAACTGGCAGGCGGATCCCTAGCTGTCTATGTCGTTCCTTTACTTTTCAATTTTGAGACATAGTCCACCCTACCCACTTTCCTCTTTCAACTTCAACTGAATAACATCTTTTGGAGTTCACCACCCGGGTGTATTCCAACATGAAACTATTTATTTCAGGTGCACTAACACAGTTAGACTTTAGTCTTTCATGTCAAAGAAGAGTTCATGAGAACAGTGTTCCATGGTCTCTAACAACCGCTGATCAGGCACTATCAGACGGGAACCGCGCCTAGCCCTCAGCTAACCACCAGTAAACGGAAATCTCAGTTCAAAACTTGAGCCTTCTTTGACATTATTCTTCCACTGTATTTTCCGGAGGGTCTCTGACCACTGAAATACTATTATTTAACTGTATGATGTGTCTCAGGACACTGTGATATACCCAAGGATAGGTGGAGCTTTAAGCAACTAGCTGGGCCCGATGAGGCGAGCACCATGGAGTTACAGAGATGGCGAGTTTAGTCGCAAAATGGTGAGAGGATATAGACGGCGAATTTGGTCACACAATGAAGGTTTTTGTGAAGAGGTGTCGAGTTTTAGGAAGAAGTACTTAGCAGCTATCTTGGAATCACAGCATTGTCGTATACACAGTTAACTAGTCGATACCGTCATGTCAACGATGCGCTGTGCACTATACCTTCATAAAGGAAAAGTTCTTCAGAAACTAAGCTCAATTTAATCATTTCTAATTCAATTCCTTGCACTTTCTGTTTCCACTGTGGAAGTCTCTAGATTCTCGTCAAGTTTCGTTTTTCTCCTCTTGTTATCAACAACATTGACATCCAACGACACAATCTTTGTATCCGAGAATCGGAACCCAACCTAGCATATGAACCTATCTGTGCCTACAGGAAAAGTAATTCCTCCAGGGACATGTACCTTGCACATTGCAGTTAGCGTCCGCAGAGCGCCCAGCTGATCAATTTATTCCTTCAATTTTTAGTTTCGTAAATCGATCACCTGCCTATCTCTTTCATCTGTGGGTCATTGCCTTGCCTATTTCAGAAATTCTCTGTTGACGCCGTGTCCAGCCTTCCTGGTCTCTCTCACAGTATTCATCTTCATGATATTTCTTCAATGCTGATCTAAAGCATGCTCTTATATTCCTATACAATTACTATAATCGGAATTTCTCTCTTGTCGTCCGCCCCAGTCACCATGGGACCATTCATATTCAGCCTTCCTGGCCTCTCCAGCAGTATTCATCTTGCACCTTGTTATTCTTAGGCTATTCCTCTATTGTAAACAGAGCTTTAATGAGTATCATGGTAACTTGACTGTACCATCTCGTTACAGACTTTCGCAGCAAAACAGTACAACTGCAGTAACACTGCTTCCCCTCGACATTGGATTTAAACAGAGCTGGCCCCTGGAAACTGTGATACCACTTTTACTTACTCTAACTGACCAAGTAGTCATCTTTCCAATAGCAATGGCAGTGACATAGTCGATGCTGCGTACCAATCCGAATACCTCTGTCACAGAAGGGGTGTAAAATTATTGCACAAGAAGGGTAGGAGAGCACAACTGCTCCCCCCCCCTTTCCTCTGGTGTAAGGGGATGCTCTACAACTGCCTATGGATGAGAGACCATATCGAGGGGCCATGTTTTTAACAGTAATGAGAGCAAATCCATGAAGAGGCGGTTTTTGTTGGATATAGCTTCAGGGTCTCACAAAGATTTTCAGCTATTATACAGTTCTAACTCATCCAGCAATGTAAGTCCTATATCTTAAACCTACCCCTGCTTAATTTTGAAAATGAGAAATAATTTTTCTTTGTTATTTTCACCCACTAGAGATCCCAGATATTTCACACTGTCCTCCTACACTAACACTTTCTACTGTTGAGGCTATGTGACTTTTAATAATCCTGGGCAACGAGCTGCTGCACTTGCACTAAACTGGTGTCATCTTTCTTTGTCATTTTCACACATGACTTTATGGTGTTTAGCAAATATTTTAATGATGCATGAGAAACTTCTTCTCATAATGTGAACATGATCATGCTGGGATGGTCAGCCCAAAGAAGCATTTACCTTTGTTCAGTTATTGATATGGTATAGGCGGCAATTTAATATGATACTTGTGTACCTCATTTCTATATTTATGTATGTTTATGTAACCATTATGTTTGGGCTTAAGTGGATTCCCAAGGAACTTTGATACTAGACGTAACTAACGCTAGGCCAAAAATTTCGATTACTTTGTCTTGCAGAATGCTAATTGTTAACCCTTCATCGGTCAGTTAATAGGGAGTGTTGGGATTAATTTTTGGGGACTGGGAAGGTGAAGCTGTGCCAAGTCCATTCTGTAGGGAATGCCGAACACACTTCTCCTTCCAGCACCACAGTGAAGTATTGGAACAGTGGGGTATCCTAGGTAGGGGGATTTCCTATCTTTGGGGTCTGTCATGTTTCCTTCTTCAACTCCAGCACTCCAAATTTACTATTTCATTTCTTACTTCTCATCAGAGTACCAAACTATCCTTCCCTCTGTCCACATACATATGTCTCTATTGCTGAGACCCTTCTCATTTACCGTGTCAGCTTTGTTAAGTGACTAAAGCCTATTATATAGAAGGATCCGGGTGACAAGCTAGCATTTCTGCATTATTGAAGATATTGAATTTATTTGAATATGTTTTATGTATAACACATAACTACATAATTACTATGGCATAATGTAATTTTAAACAGAACCCGCTGTAACAATGCATCTAGCATGATGTCCCGCTGAATCCCACTTCTGACGCGCGCTGTTCTGATGTAGAACCGCTCTGACGTAGCACAACCTTTAAGTCATCTGCTACATGCTGCTTTGACATGGCTGCTGCCCTGACCCCTGCCCGCATGATTAGTGTTCTAATAATGTTTCATGTCACTATGGCTTACTCACTTAGTATTTGTGCCCATTTACCTACATTTTTTCTACCAGTTAGCCCATTTATGGTACCTCTGTCAACTGATTTGCCTGCTTTATCTAATATATCACCTCTTAACGTCAATTGATGACCTTTTAAAACATGAGCAAGTGCAAATTTCTTATGATCACTTGTTAGCACACCTAAATGAATGGCAAATAGCCACTAAACTACATACAACCATTATACCCGGCGCCACAGTAACCCCAGTCACTGCTATTCTTATTCTTGTACTGATACAGACCTTGGACCATTGGACCATCCCCTCCAATGGTTCCAGAACCCAAGCCTCAGGGCGAATACCTCCCCTGACTAGAAGAAAGAACCTATCAGCCATGTGCCACCCTTAGTTATAAGAGTGCAAATGTATTATCTACCGATGTGAAAACTTGTGCAGCATAGTCTAGTGCTTCCCCAGTGTTAACCCGTTTTCTTTAAATCTGTGTGAAACGTGTGAACCTCCCCTCATACTCCACTGTGCTGAGTTCCAGTGAACAGACCTGGCCACCGTCACATCCCCTTCCAGCTGGCAGACTAGGCGCTGCCTGCTGAGGACAACACAATGCACCGCATCGCTCCGCTCAGTCCTGTGTGTAACTTCGGTGGTGATAGCATAATTTTTCTTTAAAAAAAAAAAAAAACCACAATGACACTTTGCTTGTATGCTTGATACAAATTATTACTTTCTGAGATGTTTTATTCACACTTGCTAACTCATGTAATTTTGTTTTGATGTTTTATACTATTTATTCCTTATTCTTGTATACACATAATATTGTTGATGTGTGTAAGCTCCTTTATAACCCCTAGGAGGTCTTAAAGTCTCTACACCCACCCCTAGTTTAATGCCCCTGCCATCATCTGTGGGAACCTTTAACAGCCAAACCAGATCTACCTCGTTTTGCAAATTAAAACTGTCTACATTTAAATAACAATTACATTGAGTGAATTCACATACGTTCTCTGCTCCCATGGAAGGGGGAGGAGGGTAAGGTTGAGGCAGACAGTAGGGGATTCTATCGTTAATTTATTTAAAAGGGTTTATCTTATTCTCTTGTTATGGTCCAGCATTAGCTGGCAGCTTCAGCTGCCTGTAATTTTCTCGTCACACAGTCTGGCAACAGCAAGTCAGCAAGCATCTCAATCCTGCGCTTCCCCCGTGTGCTGACGAGGTAATGCCACCCACGCTCTGGATATTTCCATGCCACCCCTGCGGGTTCCTTGACTTTTGACCAATCAGGGTGGAGGAAACTATGTGGCTGTGTTGGATGTACCCGGCCGCCCGCTACCAGGCCACTCTCTCTCGATCATGCACCTGGTAGCAGTCAACATCTCCTGCCCTTCCCAGTGCTGGGGCTTTGTTTTTTCAGAAGCTGCCACGCCAGTTGGACTTGTCCAAATGGCAGACACCACCTGTCCTCAGCTATGTGAACTACGTTTCGCCCCTGACTATGCTCTGGCTCACCCTCATCTCCCTAGGCCTGACTATGTGACCAATTTCAATGCATTTACTGCCAATAAATGGCCTTTTAACTAAAATCTTCCTAATGGTTCATTCCTGCCCACCACCTTCCAATCCGACTGTCCTGTACACAATTTTCTTTATGGCTGGCTTTAGCTGTTGTACCAGTGCAAGCTGGAACAATCCTCTTGTTCTTATTCCATTCCAAATAATAATTTTTTTCCTCTCTTTAATTTCATTTTGCCACGTGGAGTGCCCATGTGGTTTGAGGTGCCATGTCATGGACTGCGCAGCTCCTCTCACTGAAGGTTCGAGTCCTCCCTCATGCATGGGTGTGTGTGTTGTTCTTAGCATAATTTAGTTTAAGTTAGTTTAAGTAGTGTGCAAGACTAGGGACCGATGACCTCAGCAGTTTGGTCCCTTAGGTTTTCACACACTTTTGAACATTTTTTAATTTCATTTTGTTTAAGGAATTATACATATATGAGAATTACATACATCAGTTTCTTTCTTATTTCAACTCAATTTCACTAATTGTTATTAATTTTCATTAGTAAATATTCAAAATTTAAGGTTCAGGGAAATTATGTGGAGAATTTGGAGTGGGCTAATACTCCACTTGACAACTGCCAAGGAACAGAGACATTGTTGGACAGGAATAACCACAGACAATGATGGAAGACAAGAAACACTGTGCGTACATAATAGAATTGGAGTGGCATGTTTATAATGGAAAATGGTACTGCATAAAGTTCACCACATGGGAAAGTAGGATAACAGACGCAAATAATGTCCACATTTGATGCAGGTCAGACTCCCAACAAAAAGGCAATATTGGACTATTTGCAAGGAATGTGCTCTCTCCTCAAGCACTAATGCACATTTTGCACCTGTTATTCATGCTTACTACCAAACTAAGGAGTTTTTTGGAGATACTGTACCACTCCTCTTTCAAGGTAATTTTCAGTTCGTGCACCGTTTGGGGAGGGGTTGTTCACTGAGAAACATATCTGCTAAGAGCATCCTGGGCATGCTCTTTAGGATTTAGCTCTGAGGAGTATGCAGTCCATTCTGTATGTTCAATACCTTCGCTTTCACATGTTTCTGACACCTCATTGGTTCTGTGTGGATGGATGTTGTTGTCCATAAACAGAAAGTTGGGACTTACCATACCATTAAACAGATGAACTGTTGTTGTTGTTGTGGTCTTCAGTCCTGAGACTGGTTTGATGCAGCTCTCCATGTTACTCTATCCTGTGCAATCTTCTTCATCTCCCAGTACCTACTGCAGCCTACATCCTTCTGAATCTGCTTAGTGTACTCATCCCTTGGTCTCCCTCTATGATTTTTATTCTCTGTGCTGCCATCCAGTACTAAATTGGTGATCCCTTGATGCCTCAGAACATGTCCTACCAACCGATCCCTTCTTCTAGTCAAGTTGTGCCACAAACTCCTCTTCTCTATTCAATACCTCCTCATTAGTTATGTGATCTACCCATCAAATCTTCAGCATTCTTTTGTAGCACCACATTTCAAAATCTTCTATTCTCATCTTTTCTGAACTATTTATCGTCCATGTTTCACTTCCATACATGGCTACAATCCATACAAATACTTTCAAAAATGACTTCCTGACACATAAATCTATACTCAATGTTAACAAATTTCTCTTCTTCAGAAACGCTTTCCTTGCCATTGCCAGTCTACATTTTATATCCTCTCTACTTCAACCATCATCAGTTATTCTGCTCCCCAAATAGAAAAACTTCTTTACTACTTTAAGTGTCTCATTTCCTAATCTAATTCCCTCAGCATCACCTGACTTAATTTGATTACATTCCATTATCCTCGTTTTGCTTTTGTTGTATTCATCTTATACCCTCCTTTCAAGACACTGTCCATTCCGTTCAACTGCTCTTCCAAGTCCTTTGCTGTCTCTGACAGAATTACAATGTCATCAGCTTACCTCAAAGTTTTAATTTCCTCTCCATGGATTTTAATGCCTACTCTGAACTTTTCTTTTGTTTCCGTTACTGCTTGCTCAATATGCAGATTGAATAGCATCAGGGAGAGGCTACAACCCTGTCTCACTCCCTTCCCAACCACTGCTTCCCTGTCATGTCCCTCAACTCTTATAACTGCCATCTGGTTTCTGTACAAATTGTAAATAGCCTTTTGCTCCCTGTATTTTACCCCTGCCACCTTCAGAATATGAAAGAGAGTATTCCAGTCAACATTGTCAAAAGCTTTCTCTAAGTCTACAAATGCTAGAAACGTAGGTTTGCTTTTCCTGAATCTATCTTCTTAGATAAGTCGTAGGGTCAGTATTGCCTCACCTGTTCCAACATTTCTATGGAATCCAAACTGATCTTCCCCGAAGTCAGCTTCTACCAGTTTTTCCATTCGTCTGTAAAGAATTCACGTTAGTATTTTCCAACTGTGACTTATTAAACTGATAGCTCGGTAATTTTCGCACCTGTCAATGCCTTATTTCTTTGGGATTGGAATTATTATATTCTTCTTGAAGTCTGAGGAAATTTCGCCTGTCTCATACATCTTGGTCATCAGATGGTAGAGTTATGTCAGGACTGGCTCTCCCAAGGCTGTTAGTAGTTCTAATCGAATGTTGTCTACTCCCGGGGCCTTGTTTCGAATCAGGTCTTTCAGTGCTCTGTCAAACTCTCCATGCAGTATTGTATCTCCCATTTCATCTTCATCTACATTCTCTTCCATTTCCATAATATTGTCCTCAAGTACATCACCCTTATATAGCCCATCTATATACTCCTTGCACCTTTATGCTTTCCCTTCTTTGCTTAGAACTGGGTTTCAATATGAGCTCTTGATATTCATACAAGTGGTTCTCTTCTCTCCAAAGGTCTCTTTAATTTTCCTGTAGGCAGTATCTATCTTACTCCTAGTGAGATAAGTCTCTACATCCTTACGTTTGTCCTCTAGCCATCCCTGCTTAGCCATTTTGCACTTCCTGTCGATCTCATTTTTGAGACGTTTGTATTCCTTTTTGCCTGCTTCATTTACAACATTTTTATATTTTCTCCTTTCATCATTTAAATTCAGTATCTCTTCTGTTACCCAAGGATTTCTACTAGCCCTCGTCTTTTTACCCACTTGATCCTCTACTGCCTTCACTATTTCATCCCTCAAAGTTACCCATTCTTCTCCTACTGTATTTCTTTCCCCCATTCCTGTCAATTGCTCCCTTATGCTCTCCCTGAAACTCTGTAGAACCTCTGGTTCTTTCAGTTTATCCAGGTCCCATCTCCTTAAATTCCCACCTTTTTGCAGTTTCTTCAGTTTCAATCCACAGTTCATAACCAATAGATTGTGGTCAGACTCCACATCTGCCCCTGGGAATGTTTTACAATATAAAACCTGGTTCCTAAATCTCTGTCTTACCATTATATAATCTATCTGAAACCTTCTAGTATCTCCAGGGTTCTTCCATGTATACAACCTTCTTTCATGATTCTTGAACCAAGTGTTAGCTATGATTAAGTAATGCTCTGTGCAAAATTCTACCAGGCGGCTTCCTCTTTCATTTCTCGGCCCTAATCCACATTCACCTACTACGTTTCCTGTGGAGTCACCGCCAGACACCACACTTGCTAGGTGGTAGCCTTTAAATTGGCCGTGGTCTGTTAGTATATGTCAGACCCGCGTGTCGCCACTATCAGTGATTGCAGACCAAGCGCCGCCACATGGCAGGTCTAGAGAGACTTCCTAGCACTCGCCCCAGTTGTACAACCGACTTTGCTAGCAATGGTTCACTGACAAAATACGCTCTCATTTGCCGAGACGATAGTTAGCATAGCCTTCAGCTACGTCATTTGCTACGACCTAGCAAGGTTCCATTACCAGTTACTATTGATACTGTAATCATGTACCGTCAAGAGCGACGATCATCATTAATGGATTAAAGTTAAGTATTCCACCAGCTATGTCTGTTTTTCTAAAGTCTAATTTCCTTGTCCTGTTCCAGACCTCACGCCAGCCTGCGTGAGCTAAAACGCGTGCCTTTCGGCTTCCTCTCATACCCGGTGTTGGCTCTCCTGCCAACCCACAACATTTCCCTCTCTTCCTTTTCCTACTGTTGAATCCAGTCACCTATGACTATTAAATTTTTATATCCCTTCACCACCTGAATAATTTCTTTTATCTCATCATACATTTCATCAATTTCTTCATCATCTGCAGAGCTAGTTGGCATATAAATTTTTACTACTGTAGTAGGCGTGGGCTTCATGTCTATCTTGGTCACAATAATGCATTCACTATGCTGTTTGTAGTAGCTTACCTGCACTCCTATATTTTTTATTCATTATTAAACCTACTCCTGCATTACCCCTGTTTGATTTTGTATTTATAACCCTGTATTCACCTGACCAAAAGTCTTGTTCCTCCTGCCACCAAACTTCACTAATTACCACTATATCTAACTTTAACCTATCCATTTCCTTTTTTAAATTTTCTAACCTACATGCCCAATTAAGGGCTCTGACATTCCATGCTCCGATCCGTAGAATACTAGTTTTCTCTCTCCTGATAACAATGTCCTCTTGAGTAGTCCCCGCCCGGAGATTCAAATGGGGGACTATTTTACCTCCAGAATATTTTACCCAAGAGGATGCCATCATCATTTAATCATAAAGTAAAGCTGCATGCCCTCCAGACAAATTACAGCTGTAGTTTCCCCTTGCTTTCAGCTGTTCACCGTACCACAACAACAAGGCCATTTTGGTTAGCGTTACAAGGCCAGATCAGTCAATCATCCAGACTGTTGCCCCTGCAACTACTGAAAAGGTTGCTGCCCCTCTTCAGAAACCACACGTTTGTCTGGCCTCTCAACAGATACCCCTCCATTGTGGTTGCACCTATGGTACGGTATCTGTATCGTTGAGGCGCGCAAGCCTCCCCATGAACGGCAAGGTCTATGGTCCATGGGGTGGGGGGAGGAGATGAATATAATCCAGAATAATCTTCCTGGAATACTGTTCTTCTTCTGTAATGATACCTAGCACAGAGACTTACATTAGTGTTTGGCCATTGTCTATAATGTTTGCCCACACCATAATGCCTAGGACACACTGATGATGTTCATGAACGTTCTGTGGTGTATAATGTGTTCCTCTTTCTCTCGAAACTAATTTTCAGAATCACTTGCCACTGAGAAGTAGGGTTTGTCAGAGAACATTGCTCTGGACTTCTGTTACTGACCCCAACCAACATGCTTCTCACAACAGCGAACTCTTTCTTGCTAATGTCATGAGTAAAGTGGGATGCATTTAACAGTCTTCCAGGCATACAAATCAGCCTGATTTAATCACCATGGAATGGTTCTGGTAGAGGCATGTACTGATAGCAGTAGCAAGGTCTGCAGTGATCTGCCTAGGCGGGAGTTGTCTGTTCCTTTTGTCACTAGGACTACATAGTGATGATCTTGGGGTGCGATGGTACGTCTACAACCACCATCATGGCTTTGCATAGCACTTCCTCTTTCAGTAGCCGTTTTTGATCATGAAATGACACTTTTAAGGCACACCCATTACTTTGGTCACAGTAATGACATTTTGTTCGGCTTTGAGGCACCCAATTGCTCATGCAGTATCTTAAGCACTCAAATGATGTCTTGTAGACATGTTGCCGTACCATATGAAATGCTGCACTAATCAATAACAACAATAACCTTTAGATTAGATTAGTTTTTCGTTCCATAGATCCATGCTGAGGAGAGCCTCGTGGATGTGGAACATGTGTGTGTGCCTATATATATATATATATATATATATATATATATATATATATATATATATATATATATATATATATATATATATATATATATATATATATATATAAGCTGAAATAACAATACTAATAGTATGAATATATACAATAATACAATACATCATTTGTTTCTATTAAAAAATTTGTCAATGGAGTAGAAGGAGTTGGCCACTAGTAAGTCTTTCAGGATCCTTTTAAACTGATCTCTATTTGTAACTAATTTTTCTATGTTTGCTGGCAAATTATTGAAGATGAGTGTTCCTGAGTAGTAGACCCCTTTTTGAACTAAAGTAAGTCCTTGTGCAGATCATTTTTGTTCCTGGTATTGTACGTATGAACTGAGCTGTTTATTGAAAGAAAGAGATACATTATTTAGGACAAATTTCATTAAGGAGTAAATATACTGAGAGGCAGTAGTTAGTATACCCAGTTCTTTGAAGAGGTTTCTACAGGACGTCTGTGAATTTACTCCACAAATAATACATATTACATGCTTTTGGACTCTGAAAACTTTTGTTTGACTTGAAGTTACCCGAAAATATTATACCATATGACATTGTGGAATGAAAGTAAGCAAAGTATGTAAGCTTTTTTCATTTTTATGTTGCCTATGTCTGCTAACACTCGAATTGCAAATACAGATTTGTTAAGGTGTTTCTGCAGTCCTGTGGTGTGCTCCTCCCAACTGGGTTTATTATCAAGTTGTAATCCCAAGAATTTAAGACTGTCAACCGCTTCTATCTGCTCTTCTTCATACTTTATGCATATGCTTGGTGGAAGCCTCTCAGGTTCTGAATTGCATATAGTGAGTCTTTTCGAAGTTTAATGTCAGTGAGTTGGCTTTAAACCATTTATTAATATCCATGAAAATATCATTAGCAGATCTTTCTAGAACTACACTCGACATATTATTTATTGCAATACTTGTGTCATCTGCAAACAAAACGAATTCCGCTTCTGGCAGTGTAACTGATGAGACATCATTAATGTACACAAGAAAAAGCTATGGCCCTAAGCTGGATCCTTGTGGGACACCACATGTAATTTCTTCCCATTTTGATGAAGACTGATGACTTAATTCACTTGTCCCTTGCACTGACATCCTTTGTTTCCTGTTAGCGAGGTATGACTTGAACCATTTTGCAGCACTGCCCGTGACACCATAGAATTTATTTAAAAGCCATAGAGAATGAACTATCAAATGCATACAGTGTTTGCAGACAGACTTTTCCTGCCTTCTATGAATCTTTTTACTATAAGTGGTAGGGTGTAACATAAGAATTGTTCATTGTTCTGAGCAATTGGCAGGTGTTGTATGATCTGCAGCAAGTTTCAGTTATTCCTTAGCAACTGTCAAGCAATGTAAGTAACTGAATGTATTGACATACTCCATCTGAAAGACCCTCAGTTCCTCTTTGCAGTAAACGCCTCATTTTTTAAAGAAAAATTATATTTCAAAAGTAACACACATTTAAAATTTTTGTCATGTAATGGAATTGATTAGTCGCCCATTTTTCACTACATATGGTACGTGTCAATATGCTTCAGGAAAAAATTACCTGATATACTTTGTAAATTTGTTATACAATACAATCAATTTACAAATAATTGTTATTTCATATTTTGTATAGTTTTTTCAAATAACGTAATTATTTTTCATATATTGTATTTATTCCAAAATTTTTTAATTACTATTATATCCATTTGAAGTCATCATCAATAAAAATTGTTAATTATAAACTTTCTAAATAACTTTAAAAAAGATTAACATCAAGTATATCATTTGTGATATAAAATACTCTCTTTGATGTACTATATATAATCTTTGTTCTCGTTAGTTGTGAGAGTTGGTTGTTTGTCTGTTTGTGTGTGTGTGTGTGTGTGTGTGTGTGTGTGTGTGTGTGTGTCATATTCTGAGTTTCAGACATGTTTCTGTGTTAAAATTGTGTTGTGTCAGAATGAGGAGAATTAAATACATACAAAAACAGTACATCAACTGTATAAGAGAATTTTCTCCCCCGAAAACTGCAACATGAGTGACTGACCAATCTTGGGCAGAAGTATTGTGACAAACTGATACAGATGCTGCTTACAATGTTTTCTCCTCTCTTTTCATGGCAAATTTTGAAATGTGCTTTCCAAAAAGATTAGTTAAAATCAACTCATCTAGCCATAGACACACAAATTCTTCAATCACATCTGGCATTAAAAACTCTTCCAAGACTATGAAAAGACTAAACTCTGAAATGAAAACTAATACTGACCCTAATTTTAAAAAATACGTTAGTAACTACAAAAAAGGCATATAGAAGGGTAATTAATCTAGCAAAAGTATTAAGTAACGATAGACTAATAAGGAAGTCAGACAATAAATCAAGGACCACATGGGAAATTGTTAAAAGAGAAATAGGAAAAAGCTCTAAAGACCAGGATATTGTACTTAAATCTAGTGATAACATTGAAATAAAGAAGTAAGTCTTGCCCAATTACATTTACAACTACTTTCTAAGTGTACCTGATAAATTAAGCAAGAGCTTTACCAAAGAAGAGAAAACAACAGCACCAAAAGTAGTCAGTAGTATGATAAATACGAAATATTGAAAGTAATTAACAGAATGAAACCCAAAATGTCTACAGGACTGGATGAAGTGCCAGTAAGAATAATAAAAAAGTTGCCTCACAAATCTTGTAACCACTGGTACATATTGCCAATTTATCATTCAATGAAGGTGTGTTCCCCAAAAGACTGAAAATTTCTAAGGTTAAACCATTATTCAAAAATGGGGATACACATAAGACAGAAAACTGTAGACCTTTATCCCTCCTTCCATTCTTATTAAAAATTTTTGAAAAACTGATGAAAATTAGACTCATAAGCAACCTTGACATCTTCTAAATTGTAATCAACATGGTTTTTGTACAGGTCACAGCACACAAACAGCTATACAGGCCTAAACAGAAGAAATTATTAGAAATTTAGACAATAACAATTGTGTGGTAGGAATCAACCTAGATCTTTCCAAGGCCTTTGATACAGTAGATCATCAAATTCTCCTTGACAAACTGGAGGCAGTAGTCATCACAGGAGTTGGGAGTAAATGGTTTGAATCCTATTTCTAAGATAGAACTCAGGTTGTGGAACTCACCTCATCTCAGAATAAGCAAAAAATAAAGTGGGTATCTGATGCTAAGAAAGCGGCAGTAGGTATCCCTCAGTGTAGTGTTCTTGGCCCCCTATTATTCCTAATCTATATAAATGACATTGAAAGGCCCAACAGATCATCAAAAATTATGTTATTTGTAGATGATACAAGCATAATTATAAGTGATGACAGCAAATCCTTATTCAGTACAGCTGAAAAAGTTCTGAAGAGTGTGGAACAGTGGTTTTATGCTAATAAGTTAACACTCCATTTAAATAAAACAAATTACATACAGTACAGTAAAGTAAATGAGAAGGACAATCACCATTTATCATTGAGTATACAAAATTTTTGGGCATGTACATTGATCAGCACTTGCGATGGAAAGACCGCACCACATACATATCCAAAAAACTCAATTCAGCCTATTTTGCACTGAGAATAACTTCTAGAGTTTGCAGTGCAGAGTTGACATGATTAGTGTATATGGCTTATTTCGATTCTATTATATCCTGTGGAATAACATTCTGGGGTGCAACTAAATGTCGCTTGAGAGAGGTTTTTGAATTACAGAAAAGGGTCATTAGAATTATTACACAGAGCTCTCCACAAACATCGTGCAAACCACTGTTCATGCAGCTAAACATACTTATAGTACCATCTTTGTACATATTAAAAATCATAATGCATACAAGAACACACTTGAGTAGTTTACGTGTAAATACAAATCTTCAAGACTACAATACATGTGTCTGTAAGAATCTGTATGTAGAAAGCACAAGAAAAACAATAACTCAAAAACACGTGAGCCACTACGGAATAAAGCTTTATAATGCTCTGCCACTCTGCATCAGGGGAACAGAAGACGAAGGAAAATTTAAGTCAGAATTAAAAAATTATCTGATAAATAAATCTTTTTATAGCATAGAGGAATATTTTGAATCCTTAAATCACTAACTGATAGTTGTATTGTCAATATCATGTTGTTTTCATTGTAAATACTATGTCTTTTTAACTCTAACTTATGTGTAATATGTGTCTTCCAAAATGTACTAAATATATTCAACACATACGGTACATGTTAAAAGAGCATGTAAAAGAACAACCCATTAATTCAATGTTTTAATTTTCAACATGTTATATAATGTTAATTTTATGTGTTTGATAGAAATTTGTAATATTCTGCTGTGCCTATTCTAGACAGTATTATGACAATTCCTATATCGCGTAAATGATGCAAAGGATGATAATAAATGAAATGGAAATGTTCTATCTGCTTGCAACAAATTACTTCGTGTACATATTTTGAATAAAAAGAACTTGCCTATCCTCCTGCAAGCAGACAAATACCTCTAGATACTGAGGAACAACACAGACAATGAAATACATCAAAAGAAGACAAAGAGATATGTAATGAACATAACAGTACTAAATTAATTTTTATGACAATCTTCTTTTTGTTAATAATTCAACATATCTCCTTTATGTTCTCTGTGGCAGAAGAAATTCGATGAAACAAATGCAAAGAAGTTATTCTTTGTAATTTGGCAGATACTGGGAACACCCATGGGAATATACATGGTATTAACAATATAGTACATACAATTTTGCCAGTTTCCAATTAACTAACAGTCATTTAAACCAGATTACTACTTCGCTCACTGTGATTCCATCACCACTAATTTTGACCTTCCTCCCATTACAAAGCAAAAGATAACAGCCCAATTCAGTAATTATTTATGCTTTTCTACAAGTAGGAATGTTTGACGGTGATCTGAGGATGCTGCCTTAATGATCTACAAGGTTATCACCTCTGTTTCAAAGGCCACATAGTTCTCCTGAAAGGCTTTCTTAAACATTTTGAAATAAACATCAAATGATTTAACTGCATTGTTTGAGTATATAGGAAGAGCTTTTTGCTGAGTGCATTTGTATTATGAGTTGACATGAAGAATGAGTGGTGCTGAACTTCACTAAGGTAATATATTACATTTACTCAGCAGTGGTCAGAAGAATCAAGAAACTCCGCAGTGTACTCATGGTCGCAGGAGAGAGTATACTTTATTCACTGTTGCATGGACTCTACTAGCAAAGAACTTTTCAAATTACATCTATAGCCGGCCAACCAGTTTATCTCTTGGACATAAGAATGGATTAATGATGTCACATAGGCCACAGTGGATTCTGCACAAAGAAGGGCAACCACACCTCAAACATGAAATTTGAGCATGTCTCAGAGATACAACCTTCTGATGTTCCCAAGAAGACTATCATCAATCTCATGGCCAAGCAACTAAGTAGGATGATGTTTCAGTTCTCAAGAAAGGACTCAATTTTGCACCCACTCGTAAATCTGAACTATCACAGACATTATCAGTGCTGTGGAACAGGAAGCTGCATGACTTCCCCCTGAAGAAGCTGTAGAAGTATATAATGAAACCTATCACGCTCTCATCTGAATTAAATCTATGAAACTGAACATCTCTAGCAGGGTAAGGGGACCATATGGGGACTAAGAGAATCTCCAGATATTGTCTTCTTATCAGCAGCTAAATGCAACACAACTGTGGTCCTACCTCCCCAGAATTAAATTGAGAAAGTATGGGGCCTGCTAGAAGACAATGTATACTGGAAGATCAGGACTGGTACTACCAAAGAGGGTGCAGAGGAAGACCATGACACTTTTCTGAGAACCGGGCTTACTAGATGAAGTTGTTAAGAAGCTATGACAGAGAGCATCAGTTCCCCCAAGACTTCATGGACTGATGAAAGATTACAAAGATGAGATGCCCTTATGCCCCTTCGTTAGCAACATTGGTGCTCTTTTTGAGAGCTCATATCGACAAAGCAGATTGCGACCTCGATGTTGGATTAAGAAAAATTTTGGGTGCAGGAGTCCAGCGATTAGGTCTGTTCGACCTTTAACTTCTTACATGATCTGAGTTCAGAACGGTGTGAGCCAGGTCGGTTTCTATCCTAAGACTATTAATCCATATTAGTACAAAAGGACCATATGGTTAAAATATTTTTTACTTTATTAATTAATATTAATTAATTTACTATTTTGACAGATTAATGGGTTGAACTTAGAATTCATTTATGTAGATTTTTTCTACAAATTTATGTTTATTTTAAATTTTCTTTTATTAGTTATTTGTGTTTTAATTATTGTTGCTTTTTTAACTTTGTTGGTGTGGAAGGTTGTAGGTTATATTCAGATTCGTAAGGGTCCTAATAAAATAGGATTTGTAGGGATCCCATAGCCCTTTAGTGATGCTATTAAGTTGATTTGTAAGGAGCAGCCTATTCCTATTATATCTAATTATTTGCTTTATTATTTTTCTCCTGTTTTTAATTTAATGATTTCTTTGGCTGTTTGAGTAATTTCCCTTACTTAACTTATATGTGTTCTTTTTCTTATGGTTTTTTTTGTGCTGTACTAGACTAGATGCTAATACCGTTATAATTGCTGGGTGATCCTATAATTCAAATTATTGTTTTTTTAGGTTCTCTTTGTTCTGTTGCTCAAACAATTTTATATGAAGTTAATTTAGCTTTGATTTTATTGTCTTTAATTATTTTAATTGGTAGTTTTAACATGTTTGATTTTATAAATTATCAGCTTTATTGCTGATTTATTATTATTTCTTTTCCCTTAGCTTTAGCTTGTTTTGATTCTTGTTTGGCCGAGACTAATCGTACCCCTTTTGATTTTGCTGAAGGTGAGTCTGAGTTAGTTTCATGCTTCAATATCGAATATGGTGCAGGTGGTTTTACTTTAATTTTTTTAGCTGAGTATACTAGAATTGTTTTTATAAGAATATTATTAGCTTTATTTTTTTGGGGGGTGATTTTTATTCTTTTATATTTTTTATTAAGCTTGATATTATATATTTTGGTTTTATTTGAGTTTGGGGTACTTTACCATTGCTCCATTATGGTAAGTTGATATATTTAGCTTGAAAAAGTTTTTTACCTTAATCTTTAAATTTTTTTATTTTCTTTGTTGGTTTAAAGATTTTATTTATCTCATTTATTTATAAAAAAATTTTAAGTAAAGTTAATAGAAGAGTTAAACTTCTAGTTTTATGTTTTCAAAACATATGCTTTTCCTAAGCTAATTATTTGTTCTTTAATTAACTTATCTTCATGCATTTGCAACATGGACATTGATTAAGAAGTATGTAAACTAGATAATTGTTAACATTTGTCCTCTTATGATATAAGGTTCTTCAACTAGTCGTTTACCAATTCATGTTAATAAACATACAACAACTACTATAATTCAGAATAGAATCTGATTGATAAGATAAAATTGGATACCTCAGAATGGTGTTTTACTATAGAATGGTAAAATTATTAAGATTCTAATTGACAGGAATAGAGCAATAACACCTCCCAACTTGTTAGGAATTGATCATAGAATTGCATATGCAAATAAGAAATATCATTCTGGTTGAATGTGAACTAGTGTTACTATTGGATTGACGAGTACAAAATTATCTGGGTCTCCTAGAAGGTAAGGGTTAATTAAACATAATATTATTAATAATGATGTTATTAATACAAATGTGATAGAATCCTTGAAAGTAAAGTATGGGTGAAATGGAATTCTTTCGATATCTCCATTTAGCCCTAATGGGTTATTAGACCCTGTTTGATGAAGGAAGAATAAATGAATTGCTGCCATAGCTGCAATAATAAATGGTAATACAAAATGAAATGTAAAGAATCAATTTAATGTAGCGTTATCAACAGGAAATCCTCCTTACACTCATTGAACTAAATCTGTTCCTAAATAAGGAATTGCTGGTAATAAATTAGTAATTAGTGTTGCACTTCAGAATGATATTTGACCTCAAGGTAAAACGTATCCTAGAAATGCAGTTGCTATAACTAAGAATAGAATTACTGTACCAATTATTCAGGTGTGCATGTATATATAAGGTCCATAGTAAATTCCTCATCCCACATGTAAATAAATACAAATAAAGAACATAGACGCCCCATTTGCATGTAAAGTTCGAATAATTCAACCATTATTTACGTCCTGGCAGATGTGTACTACAATACTGAATGCTATTACAATATCTGATGTATAATGTAAAGCTAAAAATTGTCCAGTTACGATTTGAATTACCAAACATAATCCTTGTAGGGACCCAATATTTCATCAAAATGTAATATTTGTTGGTGCAGGTAAATCAACTAAAGAGTTGTTAATAATTTTAATTAAACAATGTCTTAATCATAAGGGTTTATTTATTAGTAAATTATCTTATTTTACGAATTGGCCCCTGGTTAATATTAGTAATTTTAACTACTGATAATAGTGCTAAAAATAAATAAATTGTTATTATAATTGTAATAATGAATGTTAGTCTATTATATAATTTTTCTTAGGATATTGTTATTTCTTGGTAATTGACTGAATTATCAATATTTATAGTTTCAGTATTTTTGAAGAAGTCTATAAATAAATGATGACCAATTGAAACCCTCAGCTGCCGACAGATGTTGTTGATATACCTCGATGTGGACAGCTGAAAATTTGTGCCCCGACCGGGACGTGAACCCGGTATCTCCTGCTTAAATGGCAGACGCTCTATCCATCTGAGCCACCGAGGAAACAGATGAATAGCGCGACTGCAGGGACTTATCCCTTGCACGCTTCCCGTGAGACTCTCATTCCCAACTGTCCACAATTCTACATATGTAATGTACCTTATAGACATTTGCCCATTCACTCATTACTCGCGCACTCTTTGGCGATTCCCATAAGAGTTTGGGCAACCTGTGCGTATTCGCACAGACGAAGTTCAATGGCTGGGTAGCCTTTAACTATATATATGAAGACAGTAACTGTTCTGGAAAGAACAGAATACTGTTGATGACCGTGCAGCTTTTCCCTGGAATAAATGATGACTAACTGAAACCCTCAGCTGCCGACAGGTGTTGATGATATACCTCTATGTGGACAGCTGAAAATGTGTGCCCCGTCCGGAACTCGAACCTGGTATCTCCCGCTTACATGGCAGACGCTCTATCCATCTGAGGCACCGAGGACACGGATGAATAGCGCGACTGCAGGGACTTATCCCTTGCATGCTTCCCGTGAGACTCACATTCCCAACTGTCCACAATTCTACATACGTAATGTACCTTATAGTATTTTGTTCTTTCTAGAACAGTTACTGTCTTCATATATATAGTTAAAGGCTACCCAGCCATTGACCTTCGTCTGTGCAAATGTGTACAGGTTGCCCAAACTCTTACGAGAATCGCCAAAGCATGCACGAGTAATGAGTGAATGGGCAAATGTCTATAAGGTACATTACATATGTAGAATTGTGGACAGTTGGAAATGTGAGTCTCACGGGAAGCGTGCAAGGGATAAGTCCCTGCAGTAGCACTATTCATCTGTGTCCTCAGTGCCTCAGATGGACAGAGCGTCTGCCATGTAAGCAGGAGATCCTGGGTTCGAGTCCCAGTCGCGGCACACATTTTCAGCTGTCCACATCGAGGTATATCAACAACACCTGTCGGCAGCTGAGGGTTTCAGTTAGTGATCATTTATTCCAGGGAAAAGCTGCACGGTCATCAACAGTATTCTGTTCTTTCTAGAACAGTTACTGTCTTCATATATAAAGTCTATAAATATTGTTATGTCCATGATATTTAATATTAATATAATAAATAGTCTTAGGGCGATGATTATGGTAGTTGATTTAGGTTGAAATATTTCGTTTGATGCAATTCTTGTAATATAAATAAATAGACCCAATATATCACAAAGAAATGTTAAGAATAAAATATATGATAATCAATAGTTTTCCATTATTGTTCCTGTTATTAATCCAACTGAGAAAGTTTGAAGGATAATGAAAAGTATTATTGATATTGGGTTGTCTTAATGTAATAAAATTAATATTTATTACGTTTGATAGTGTTATAATTATTATTTTAATCATTTCAGGGTTTAGTTTATTTAAAATATCGGTTTTGGGGACCGATGATGGAAGTTTTCCACCTCTGAAGTTTTAAAAGCGGGGGCTAGACTTACTTCAGGTTTACAAGACCGGTGTTTTTTTAAACTATTAAAACTAATGTTTATATTCTCTGTTTTTACTTCTTTGTTGATATATTTTGCTGGTGTTTATGTATTTTCTTCTAAATGTAAGCATTTATTAATGGTTCTTCTGAGATTGGAGTATATTGTTCTTTCCTTATTTATATTAATTATTGTTTTTCTTATTGAATTTGATTACGATTATTTCTTTCCTGTTATTTTTTTAGTTTTTTCTGTTTGTGAAGGTGCTCTGGGGCTTTCTATTTTGGTTTCAATAATTCAGTCTCATGGTAATGATTTTTTAAACTCTTTTGGTTTATCTTTATGTTAAAGTATTTATTAATAACTATTTTTTGATCCCTCATTGTTTGTTAAATAATTGTCAGTGGTTGGTTCATTCTTTAACGTTTCTGTCGAGTTTTGTTTTTATAATTTGTGTGTATTCATATGCTGATTTAAATATAATTAGATATTATTTTGGTATTGATTATTTTTCCTTTAGCTTAATTTTGTTCTTTAATAATTACTGCTAGAGGTTCAGTTTATTTGAGTTCTTATCATTCTAATTTTTTGTTTTTATTGTTTTAATTTTAATAATTATACTTTATTGTTCATTTGCTAGATTGGGTCTTCTATCGTTTTTTAAGGCTAGATTAGTTCCTACTTTGCTTTTGATTTTAGGTTGAGGTTATCAGCCTGAGTGTTTGCAGGCTAGTGCTTATTTAATTTTCTATACTTTGGTTGCTAGATTACCTTTGTTGTTGGTTTTATTTAAGGTTTATAATTTTTCTAACACTTTATATTTCCCTTTATTGGTTGATTTTGGTTCTTATACTTTATATTTCATGTATTTATAATTTGGGATTTTTTAGTTAAGATGCTAATATTTCTGGTTAATTTATGACTTCCTAAGGCTCATGTAGAGGCCCCTATTCAGGTAGAATAATTCTTGCTGTTGTTTTATTAAAGTTAGGTGGTTATGGAATTTTTCGTGTTATGAAGGTTACTTCTTACTTGGGTTTAAGATTTAATTATTTTTGATTATCTTTAGGTTTATCTGGTGGAGTTATTGTTGGTATTATTTGTTTTCATCAGGTTGATTTGAAGTCTTTAATTGCATATTCTTCTGTCACTCGTATAAGAATGGTTATTGGTGGATTGATAACTAAATTGATGAGGTTGTATGGGTTCACTTTCTTTAATGGTTGGTCATGGTTTATTTTGGATTATTTTGTTTATCTAATATGATCTATGAGCATTTAGGTAGACGAAGATTATTATTTAATAAGGGTATACTTAGTTTAATACCTAGAATGGCTTTATGGTGATTCCTTTTAAGATCATCAAATATGGCTGCTCCTCCATCATTGAATTTGGTAGGTGAGCTTAGATTATTAAATAGAATTATGTCTTGAACTTCTTTTAGATTTTTTGCTTTAATCTTTTTATCTTTTTTTTAGAGCTGTTTATACTTTGTATTATATTTTTATTCTCAGAATGGGAATTATTATTCTGGGGTTTATACTTGTTCTCTTGGTTATTTTCGTGAATATCATCTTTTACTTTTTCATTGATTGCCTTTAAATATTCTTTGTTTAAAGGGTGAGTATTTCTTTGTATTAGTTGCTTCAGATTTTAACTTAAAATATTGTTTTGTGCAATCAGTGATATGAAGTTTTTCATCTTAGGCCATGAATTTATTTTCTATTTGTTCTTTGAGTTTTTTCTGTGTTCTTTTCTAGAACTATAATTTTTATTTTATGTATTTATTATTTTATAATTGATTATAGAGTTTTTGTTGAATGAGAACTTTTTAATTCGAATAGCTCTATGGTTGTTATAACTCTAATTTTGGATTCAGTATCTCTTATTTTTATGTCTTTTGTTATGTATATTTCTTCTTTAGTGATTTACTATAGAGAGGATTATATATCAGGAGAAAAAATATAAATCGTTGTATTATTATTGTTTTAATATTTATTCTTTCTATAGGGTTTTTAATCATTAGTCCTAATTAGATTAGAATTGTGATAGGATGGGATGGTTTACGTTTGGTTTCTTATTGTTAAGTTATTTATTATCAAAATGTAAAATCTTGTAGTGCTTGTATATTAAGTGCTCTTTCTAATCGTATTGGTGATGTTGCTATTTTAATTTCTATTGCTTGAATATTACATTTTGATGGTTGAAATTATATTTATTATTATGATTTTATTTCTAATTCTTTTGAAATAAAGCTTATAATATATTAATTGTTTTGGCAGCTATAACTAAAAGAACTCAAATTCCTTTTTCTTCTTGACTTCCTGCTGCTATGGCTGCTCCTACTCCTGTTTCTGCTATAGTTCATTCTTCTACTCTTGTTACTGCTGGAGTTTATTTATTGATTCGTTTTAGACCAATATTAGATGCTTATAATTGTGGTTGATTTTTACTTTTAATTGGTTGTATAACTATATTTATGGCTGGATTGGGTACTTATTTTGAATTTGAGTTAAAGAAGATTATTGCTCTTTCTACTTTAAGACAACTTGGTTTAATAATAAGAATTTTGGCTACAGGTTATCCAAAGCTTGCATTCTTTCACTTATTGGCTCATGCTTTGTTTAAGGCATTATTATTTATGTGTGCAGTTTCGATAATTCATGATTTAAAGTATTCGCAGGATATTTGTTTTATGGGCTCAATTGTTAATTTTATACCTTTAACTTCTGTTTGTTTTAATGTTTCTAGTTTATCTTTGTGTGGTATACCTTTTTTGGCAGGATTTTATTCAGAGGACTTGATTCTTGAAATGGTTCGTATAAAATGAAGTAATTGTTTAATTTTTTTCTTTATTTTTTCTAATGGTTTAACTGCTTCTTATTCTTTTCGTTTATTTTATTATTCAATATCTGGGGATAATAATTTTTATTCTAGATATTCTTTTGATGATAAAGGTTATTATGTTTCATTTGGTATGATTGGGTTATTAAATGTTGCTGTTTTTGGTGGTAGTCTTTTATCTTGATTGGTTTTTCCTATTCCTCATGTGATTGCTTTGCCTTATAATTTAAAGTTTTTGACGATTGCAGTTGTTGTTTTACATGATTACTTGGGTTATCTTATCTTTGATTTTTCTCATAATTTATTTTCTTTAAGTATGCCTTCTTTTGTTAGATTTGCTGGTTCTATATGATTTATACCTTTTCTTTCAACTAAGTTTGTTAGATATGTTCCTGTAAAGTTGGGTTATTATTCATCAAAATCATTTGATTATAGTTGAGGTGAGTTATTTGGTGGCAAAGGTTTATATAGATTATTTATTTATTTAATTGGTTATATCCAAGGTTGATATGATTCTAACTTTAAGATTTATCTTTTAACTTTTATTTTTTGAATGTTTATTTTAGTAATGTTATTTTTCTTATACTTAAATAGCTTATAATTAGAGTGTGACACTGAAGATGTTAAGGAAGTGTTTTTACTTTTAGGTATTTATAAATATGAATATATTATTTTTTACAGTGAAAATGTAATGTTTTATTTAATCTATATAAATTTTAGAAATGTTAACGGAGTTTAACCACTAATATAAAAAGTTAGCAGCTTTCATATTGGCTTTACATTTCCTTAAGTGGAACTTTATATTTCAAATATATTATTAACAGTAATATGCCTCTTTTTGGCTTCAGTTAATAAGAATAAGGGTATACTATTTACCAATCTTTCAGGTCGAAACTGACTGCAATATGTCGCTTCTTATTCTATTTAAGGTTGATTGATTATATCAATACTTTTTGAATGCAACCCAAATGTTATAGTTAACTACAACTCTTTGTTCTGCTCATTGTAAGGCTCCTTGATTTCATTCATGGTACAGTCCACCTAATAGGACTAGAAAAAAAAATATTGTTGATACTGTTCAGATTATAATGTCTGAAGTTTTGAAAATAATTACCATTGATAGAATGAATGCAATTTCTACATCAAAGATTAGAAAAATTACTGCAATTAAGAGAATCGAAGGGAGAATGGTATTCGGGCTGATCTATTTGGATCAAATCCACACTCGAATGGTGATATCTTTTCCTGGTCATTGATTAATTTTTTTGATAATGTTGTTGCAAGGATTATGACAATTATTGGAATAATAAATCTAATAAAAACCGTTGTAGATAGGATTAAGATTGTTTCTCTTGATATATATCAAACTTTCTGATTGGAAGTCAAACGTGCTATTTATACTAGAAAAACAAATATCTACTTCATTAATAAATAGAAATATATAAGAATCATCATACTACGTCTATGAAGTGTCAATATCATGCTGCTGCTTCAAATCCAAAGTGATGTCTTGGTGAGAATTGGTTTATTGAGTGTCAACGTAGACATGTTTTTAAGAAGATTGTTCCAATAATTACGTGGAGACCATGGAACCCTCTTGCAATGAAGAATGTAGATCCATATACTGTGTCTGCAATAGTGAAAGGTGCTTCTCAATACTCATATGCTTGAAGTATTGTGAAATATAATCCTAATAGTACTGTGAAGAATGATCCTTGTAATGCTTGAGTGTGGTTAGATTCTATTAAACTATTAACATGTGCTCATGTTACAGTTACTCCTGATTCTAAAAGGATAGCCGTATTAACTAATAGAATTTGTATAGGCTTAAAAGGTTGAATTGCTATTGGAGGTCATAATATTCCTAGCGCAATTGTTGGTGCTAGTCTTCTTCTAAAGTAGGCTCAGAAGAATGATACAAAGATTAATACTTCTGATGCAATAAATAGGATTATTCCTCATCGTAATCCAATTGATACAAAAACTGTATGTAATTTTTGATAGGTTCCTTCCCGTACTACATTTCGTCATCAATGAATTATTGTTAGTAAGGTAATCCAAAATCCAATTATAAATCAATTAATGTTAAATAGATGGAATCATTTTGCTAATCCTGATACTAGGACTGTTGCTCCCATTGATCCTGTTAGTGGTCAAGGTCTATAGTCTACTAAGTGGAATGGGTGATTTGAGTGAGTTGTTCACATAGGTTTAATATACTTATCTAGAATATAAAGTTCTCAAAACTGAAAAAAACGTAAGCTTGAATTATGGCTACTGCTGATTCTAGGATTAATAGAAGTATTTGTCCAATAATTAGTAGTGAAATTAAGTTTATTGCTATAGACAGTCATGTGTTTCCTGATAAGGTTAATAATAGGTGTCCTGCAATTATGTTTGCTGCTAGTTGTACTGCTAGTGTATATGGTCGTATGACATTTCTAATTGTTTCAATTAATACTATAAATGACATTAATGTGGGCGGCGTTCCTTGTGGTACAAGATGTGTAAATATATGGTTAGTATGATTAATTCATCCAAATAATATAAATCTTAATCATATAGGCAGAGCGATTGTAAATGTTAATGCTAAATGTCTTGTTCTAGTAAAAATATAAGGGAATAGTCCTATAAAATTATTAAATAGTATTATAATAAACATTGAGATAAAAATGAATGTTCTTCCATTAAATGATTTTGGTCCTAGTAGTGTTTTAAATTCGTTGTGTAAAGTTAAGCTTAGTTTATTTCAGATAATATTAATTCCTGATGTTGTAAGTCAGAACATTGATGGGATTAATAATAGTCCTAAGAATGTTCTAGTTCAATTTAATGACAAGTTGAAGATGATAGTTGATGGATCAAATGTTGAAAATTAATTTTTTAGATTGACATTCTAAGGTTATACATTTTAACTAGCTCCTTGGATTATCTTAGATAATCACTTGATAAATAAATTTACTGCAGTTTTTTCAATTGCAATTACAGTGTCGTCTGAAAACAATCTAAGGGGGCTTCTCAGATTATCAGCTAGATCATTTATATAAATCAGGAACAGCAGAGGGCCTATGACACTACCATGCGGAACACCAGATATCACTTCTGTTCTACTCAATGATTTACCGTGTATCATTACGAACTGTGACCTCTCTGAGAGGAAATCACGAATCCAGTCACACCTCTGAGACAATACTCCATATGCATGCAACTTGATTAACAGTCGCTTGCAAGGAATGGTATCAAAAGCCTTCTGGAAATATAAGAATATGGAATCGATCTGAGATCCCTTGTCGACAGCACTCATTACTTCACTTGAATAAAGAGCTAGCTGTGTTGCACAAGAACGATATTTTCTGAATCCGTGTTCATTCTGTATCAATAAGTCATCTTCTTCAAGGTCAGTCATCATGTTCGAGTACAGTATATGCTCGAAAATCCTAGTGCAAATTGAGGTCAGTGATATGGGTCTGTAATTCAGTGGGTTACTCCAATTTCCTTTCTTGAATACTGGTATGACCTGTGTTACTTTCCAGTATTTAGGAACAGACCTTTCGTCAAGTGAGCGGTTGTATATGATTGCTAAGAAAGGCGCTATTGTGTCTGCATACTCTGAAAGGAACCTGATTGGTATACCATCTGGATTCTCAGAGAAAGCATTTAGTACAATTTTTGAAGATGTTTTCTGTCTACCACCGGCTTTGAACATGTATTTTCGCCAACAAATCGAGGGTAGATTGAAGTCTCCGCCACTTATAACTATATGAGTGGAGTACTTATTTGCAATGAGATTCAAGTTTTCTTTGAAGTGTTCAGCTATTATATCATCTGAGTCGGGGAGTCAATAGAAGGAGCCAATTATTATTTTGGTACGGCTGTTGAGTATAACCTCTACCCATAGTAATACGCAGGAACTATCTAATTCAGCTTCACTACAAGAAAAACTACTACCAACAGACACTTGTCAGTTGTTTTCATATGTTCCTTTCCTTGCTGATTCTGCGGAGAACATCTTCGTTTATTATCAGTCCACTTAAATTTCAATACCTTTCCAGCACCACACATCACACGCTTTGATTCTCTGTTTTTCCAGTTTTCCCATGTTCCCCGATTCATACCCATATAATGTTGTGCTCCAAGTGTACATTTTAAGAAAATTCTTCCTTGAATTAAGGCCTATGTTTCATAGAAGTTGACTTCTCTATGCCATATGACTGTGCTGATCTGCTTATCATGTCCTCCTGGCTTCATTCATCATGTGTTATTTTGGTTCAAGGCAGCAGAATTTCTTAAGTTCGTCTACTTTGTTGCCTCCAGTTTTGATGTTAAGTTTTTCGGTAATCTCGTTTCTGTTACTCTTCAATACTTTGGTCTACTGTCTAGCCCTATAGTCAACAAATGGGACCGTCATATAAGGTGATAATGCACAAGCACACCAAACCCACCTCATGAAAAAGGTCATCCAGGAGGCAAGAAACGAATGAATGTTGTGGTCTCTAGTATGTGCTGACACAGACCGAGTTGCCAGTGCTTCATTGCGGGAACAATTCTCCGAATGATCTCAATAGGGCGGCCATTAGTGAGTGGACAAGACTTGAGCAGAAACGTCTCGATCCTCTTGTAGGAGGCATGGCAATGAGTCAAGTGTGTTGCAGTGCATGGTGTGGGGCAGCATGGCATAGATTGTCAGTCATCAGCAGACACAGATTTCGCAGGAGTGTAACAATGTCCACTGGAAGACGGAGGGGTTACACTCATCAGAAAGAAAACAGAGTAATTATGCCAGGGAAAAAGGAAGATGAAACATTCATAATTAATGGGCAGAACCAAAAGAGAGTAGATTGCTTCAAACGCCTCAGCTTAAATGTAGAATGTAGTGTAAATCTTGATTCAGAATGCAAGCTGAATGGACGATTTGGAAAAGGATGTCTGGAATCCTCTGAGACAAAAATGTAAATGTCAAAGTCAAGGGGAAGGCATGTAAGGCCACCATTAGTGTATGGCGGAGAGACGTGGGCAACAACTAAGAACTGTTGCAATAGGCTAGATGTAACTGAGACACAGACTTGAGGTAGACATGCGGTATCAACACAAAGGACAAGGTTCCAATAGGAAAATCTGAGGAATCACAAAAGTTGTTGAAGCGTCCAAGAAATTAGAGAAGACTCCACTGCTATGGTCATATCATGAGAAAAGACCAAATTCATGTTACAAGGAGAGTGATGGAGATGGCAGCGTAAGGCTAAAGTAAGGTCTAAAAATAGATTAGTGGATTGTTTTTGAGAGAAACAGTGGGAAAAAGAACTGACTTAGGATGGCACACAGGACCACAAAAAGCGGCAGAAACTGTAAGGACCTTCGAACCTGCATGAGGCAGGAAAAGATGCAGAAGAACAAACGATGTGCAATTTCGAACAGGCTGCCTTAGTTTGGTTACATTTTTTTTTCAGTTCACATTTTTTTTTAGTTTCGTAAGGCTCATTCTTTCATTTCCTGCTCTTCTTGGCCCTAAGGGCGTGCACTCAGTGAAGAAGGATACGCCCGTATTAATATTTGCCTGGTGAGGCTATATACTGAAGAGCCAAAGAAACTGGTGCCACTGCCTAATATCGTGTAGGGCCCCAGCGAGCACGCAGAAGTGCCACAACACGATGTGGCATGGACTCGACTGATTTCTGAAGAAGTGCTGGAGGGAATTGACGCTATAAACCCGTAAGAGTACGATGGGGTGGAGATCTCTTCTGACAGCACGTTGCAAGGCATCCCAGATATGCTCAATAATGTTCATGTCTGGGGAGTTTGGTGGTCAGAGGAAGTATTTACTCTCAGAAGAGTGTTCCTGGAGCCACTCTGTAGCAATTCTGGACATGTGGAGTGTTGCACTGTGCTGCTGGAATTGCCCAAGTCTGTCGGAATGCACAATGGAGATGAATGGATACAGATGATCAGACAGGATGCTTACGTACATGTCTCCTGTCAGAGTCATATCTAGACGTATTAGGGGTCTCATATCACCTCAGCTGCACAAGCCCCACATCATTACAGAGCCTCCACCAGCTTGAGCCGTCCACCACTAACATGCAGGGTTCATGGATTCATGGATTCACGTCCATCTGCTCGATACAATTTGAAACGAGACTCGTCGGACGAGACAACATCTTTCCAGTCGTCAACAGTCCAATGATGGTGTTGATGGGCCCAGACGAGGCGTAAAGCTTTGTGTCGTGCAGTCATCAAGGGAACATGAGAGGGCCTTCAGTTCCATAAGTCCATATCGATGATGTTTCGTTGAATGACACTTGTTGATGGCCCAGCATTCAAATCAGCAGCAAGGGTTGCACTTCCGTCACGCTGAACGATTCTCTTCAGTCATCGTTGGTCCGGTTCTTGCAGGATCTTTCTCGGGCCGCAGCGATGTTGGAGATTTGATGTTTTACTGGATTCCTGATATTCACAATACTCTCGTGAAATGGTAGTATGGGAAAATCCCTACTTCACCGCTACCTCGGAGATGCTGCCTCCCATCGCTCGTGCGCCAACTATAACTTCGCGTTCAAACTCATTTAAATCGTGGTAATCTTCCATTGTAGCAGGAGTAAGCGCTCTACTAGTTACAACTGCGCCAGTCAGTTGTTGTCCTATGTAGACATTGCCGACCACCACGCCGCATTCTGCCTGTTTATATACCTCTGTATTTGAATATGCATGCCTATACCAGTTTCTTTGGCGCTTCGGTATAAAGACACCTTTATCACATTTGAGGCAATGTAGTTCAGTACTTCACTCTGAGCATTTTTAGAAACAAAAAGATGGCATAGGCCTACTATCTGCTATGAACTGTTTTCGTACTTTTCATATAATTGAAGTGTAGCAAGAAAAAAGCCAAAAAACACACAGTATTACAGGATTTCGACGAAATTTCAGCAAAAATAGTGATTTATTTTCCCCTGACTTGTTACCATTTTCTGTTTCTTCAGAGAAGCTTCATCAGTGAAAAGCCTTAAGTAAAAGTAACGCCTACATTTATTTTTTGCCACGTAAAGTTTTGTTTCTTTTGCCACAACACAGCAGAATTAACACAACTCTAATTACTACCATATAACGCAGTTGCAATCACAATGAGTGGTTGGTTGGTTGATTTGGGGGAGGGGACCAAACAGCGAGGTCATCAGTCCCATCGGATTAGGGGAAGATACTTAAGGAAATCGGACGTACCCTTTCATAGGAACCATCCCGGCACTTGGTTGAAGCCATTTAGGGAAATCACGGAAAACCTATAACAGGGTAGCTGGACACGGGTTTGAACCGTCGTCCTCCCGAACGCGAGTCCAGTGTGCTAACTGCTGCGCCATTTCGCTCGGCTGATCATGATCAGATAGAGTATCACTAATTGCACAACTGAGGACAAGATAGGTGGACAGCTCATGGAAAAGCTGGATAATGCCACTATCCAAGATATTAAACAGCAGTTACAACAGTTGTTCATCTTACATCAGGAGAAGACAACGGCTTTTTCACATCCTTCCCAACTGCACCAATGCACGCATCCAAGCCGGGGTGGACGCATCATCATATTAACAAGGTGGCTGATAGTACCAAGTTCTTTGTAAATTTGATTATATTATAGTCACTGACATTATACTACATTCGCTCTCAGCTCATGAAGATTCATTACGTTTCCTCCTCTTCTGTTGGTCCCTTCACTTTTTTTTGTCAGCCTATGTATTTTGGTTTTGTGACACGTTGCAAATGTTACATGATGATTAGCGTATTTTCCACGAGCATTCTTCCACAACAGAGGTCAGATTTCTGGAAGTGAACAATGACTTATGGGGTAAAAGAAGTGTTGTTGTGTTGACGTTCTGCGTGAACACACCACTACTTGAAGGTGACGTCGAGTGACATTCCGTACCTTTCCACTCCATTAAAGTTTAGTGTTGTTAATCGGCATAATCCTGAAGAAGATACCAGCAAAGGGATCAAAACGACGAATTCTGTAGAATTTAGTAGAGGAATACGCACTGAGGTGACGAAAGTCATGGGATAGCGATTTGCACATATACTAATGGCGGTAGTATCGCGTACGTGAGGAATGAAAGGACAGTGCATTGGCAGAGCTGTCATTTATATTCATCTGAAAACGTTGTCGACGTGATTACGGCCACTTGACGGGAATTTGAGACTGAACACGGAATGGTAGTTGGAGGTAGACTATGGACCATTCCATTTCGGAAATCGTTAGGGTATTCTGTTTTCCGAGATCCACAGTGTCAACAGCGCGCTGAGAATACAAAATTTCAGGCATTTTCTGTCATCACTGACAACGCAGCGGCCGATGGCCTTCTACATCTACATATATACTCCGCCAGCCACCAAGCGGTGTGTGGCGGAGGGCACAGTTCACCCCAAAGTCATATTCCCCCCCCCCCCCCCCCCCCCCCTCTGTTCCACTCGTGGATCGTGCGAGGGAAAAACGACTGTCTGAACACCTCAGTAAGAGCTCTTATTTCCCTTATCTTTGAATGATGATCATTACGCGATTTGAAAGTTGGTGGTAATAATATATGCTCTACATCCTCGGCGACGATTGGATTTCGGAATTTAGTGAGCAGCTCCTTCTGTTTAGCGCGTCGTCTATCTGCAAGTGTGTCGCACTTCAAACTTTCTATGAGATTTGTAACGCTCTCGCAATGGCTAAATGTACCAGTCACGAATCTTGCCGGTCTTCTTTGGACCTTCTCAATATCTTGTATCAGACCCAACTGGTAAGGGTCCCATACAGACGAACAATACTCTAAGACTGGACGAACTAACGTATTGTAAGCTATATCCTTTGTTGAAGGACTGCATAGCTTCAGGATTCTGCCAATAAACCGCAATCTAGAGTTCGCCTTACCCGTTACTCGTGTAATCTGATCATTCCATTTGCGATCATTTCGAATAGTCACACACCGATACTTCACTGATGTTATCGCTTCCAAAGAGTGATCATTTATTTTGTACTCCTGCATTAATGGGAATTTTCGCCTTGTTATACGCAGTAGATTACTCTTACTAATATTGACAAATAACTGTCAGTCATTACACCATGCATTTATTTTCTGCATTGATTTGTTCACAACTTTCGGGTGATACTACTTTCCTGTAGACTACAGCATCATCGGCAAACAGTCTAAGGCCGCTGTCAATACCATCAATCAGATCGTTTATGGCAGCAACTTTCACTTAATGACCGAGAGCAGCCGTCTTTGCGCAGAGTTATCAGTGCTAACAGACAAGCAACACTGTGAGAAATAACAGCAGAAATCAATGCGGGGCGCACGACGGACGTATCCATTAGAACAATCGGCGAAATTTGGCGTTAATGTGGTATGGCAACAGACGACCGGCGCGAGTGTGTTTGCTAACAACACGGCATCATCTGCAGCGCCTCTCCTGGGCTCGTGACCATATTGGTTGGACCCTAGACGACTGGAAAACTGCGACCTGATGAGTACCAAGTTCAGTTGGTATGAGCTGATGGTAGACTTCGAGTGTATCCCAGACCTCACGAAGCCGTGGACCTAAGTCGTCAACAAGGCAATATGCAAGCTGATGGTGGCTCTGTAATGGTGTAAGTAGGCTGTTTAGGTTTTTATATTGGTAACGCCAGGTAGCGCTCTGTATGAAAATCACTGACTGTGCTGTGTGCAGTCTGTGGCTGGCTGGCATTGTTGAAATATTCGCTATTGTAGTGTTGGGCAGTTGGATGTGAACAGCGCGTAGCGTTGCGCAGTTGGAGGTGAGCCGCCAGCAGTGGTGGGTGTATAGAGCGAGATGGCAGAGTTTTGAGAGCGGATGATCTGGACGTGTGTCCATCAGAGACAGTAAATTTGAAAGACTGGATGTCATGAACTGATATATGTATTATGACTTTTGAACACTATTAAGGTAAATACATTGTTTGTTCTCTATCGAAATCTTTCATTTGCTAACTATGCCTATCAGTAGTTAGTGCCTTCAGTAGTTAGAATCCTTTATTTAGCTGGCAGTATTGGCGCTCGCTGTATTGCAGTAGTTCGAGCAACGAAGATTTCTGTGAGGTAAATGATTCAAGAAAGTTATAGGTTATGGTTAGTCAGGGCCATTCTTTTGTAGGGATTATTGAAAGTCAGATTGCGTCGCGCTAAAAATATTGTGTGTCAGTTTAGTGATGATCAGAATAAGTAAAGAGAGAAATGTCTGAGTACGTTCAGTTTTCCTCAGCTGTTTGAAAATCAAATAACGTAAGGGGTTTATCAGTACAATCATTCATTAATTTTTCTAAGGGGACGTTTCAATGGCTTGGGTTGTGTTGACATGCAATGGACTGTGTCCTCTGGTCCGACTGAACCAATCTTTGACGAACTGGTTATGTGCGGCTACTTGTTCCCAAACAATGATGTTTTGTTGACAGATGACTATGTGCCATGTCACGAGGCCACAACTGTTTGCAATTGGTTTGAAGAGCATTCCAGACAAAAAAATGTTCAAATGTGTGTGGAATCTTATGGAACTTAAATTCTAAGGTCATCAGTCCCTAAGCTTACACATTACTTAACCTAAATTATCCTAAGGACAAACACACACACCCATGCCCGAGGGATGACTCAAACCTCCACCGGGACCAGCCGCACAGTCCACGACTGCAGCGCCTTGGACCGCTCGGCTAATCCCACGCGGCCATTCTGGACACTTCGAGTGAATGACTGCTTGACATAAATCCCTTTGAACATTTATGGGACATAACTGAGACATCAGTTCTTGCAGAAAATCCTACACTGGCAACACTTTCGCAGTTATGGACAGTTATAGAGGCCTTATGGCTAATATTTCTGCAGGGGACCTCCAGCGACTTGTTGAGTCTGACACCTCGAATTGCTACACTACGCCGGGCAAAAACAGGAGTATCGCAGGATTTTCGTCACACCAGTTTAATGCTGCCTAACAACTCAGAAGATCTCAGCATCAATTGTTTTGCAATGTTCAGTTCGTACAGAGAGAAGCACTCACCAGAGTCGGCGTGCTGCAGCTGCGGCGCGTGCTGGTGCTGGTGGACGCTGGAGAAGGGCCCATTAGGCAGCTGCCCCACGGACCCGGTGCCTGAGGCGGGCCTCGGCGGCGTGTCGTCGCCGTGCGTGACCACTACACTGGGCGCGCGCTGCACGCCGGAGCCAGGCCGGCGCGCCGGCTGGAAGATGGTGGCCAGCTCGGGCTGCCCCTGGACCGCATCCTGGCCCTGCTGCTGCTGCTGCTGCTGGCCGTCGCCGCCGCCGCCGCCGCTGCTGCCGCCGCCATGGCCGCCGCCTGCGCAGCCGCGCATCGCTCACTCGCAACCGCGCATCCTGCCAAACAAATGCAACGCTCCACTCGTACCCGTCTTCACGACTGACGTACACGTATCTACATCTACGAGGGCTGTTTTTTTTTTTTTTTTTTCAACATCCGATCGTCCATCTAAGCAAGTAAAAGGTAGGGAGGGGCCGGACCTGCGCGTCATGCGATTGCGCAGCTACTCCACCACAACCTCTGCCGTTTTCAGCTGCGGTGTGTCAGTCGTAGCCGAGCTACGTCCGTGTAGACATGGCCGCTACGCTCGATGCTCCCGCCAAATGTGAGTTACGAAGTGTAATCCGTTTTCTGCAAGCAGAAGGATGTAGTGCTGCGGAAATCCATCGCAGATTGAGCAACGTGTATGGTAACAACGTTACGAGTGATGATAACGTTCGGGAATGGTGTCGAAAATTTAAAGAAGGATGAAGAGACGTCCATGATGAAGGTGGACAAGGTCGCAAGCCACTGTAGGCCTCGTTGAGCGTGTTGATCAGGCGGTGAGATGCAAACGGAGGTTTACAATTAGCGAACTGTCTGATGAATTTTCAGACATTTCAGGGTCTGCTTTGTACACAATTGTGACTCAAGACATAGGCTATCCGAAACTGTGTGCACGTTGGATCCCAAAAATGCCCGTGATGCCAATGAGGGAAACGTTTTTTTGAAGTCGATTGTTACTGGCGATGAAATGTGGGTCCTCTACGCCAATCCTGAAACAAAGGAACAGTCAAAGCAGTGGATGCAAACAGCTTCCCCGAGCAAGCCAAAAAAGTTTAAACATTCACTGACAAAAAGAAAAACAATGACCACTATGTTTTGGGACCATAAAGGAGTGCTGCTGGTGGACTTTATGGAGCAAGCTACGACGATAACCGAGGAAGTTTATTGTGAAACTTTACATCATCTCCACAGAGCCATTCAAAACAAACGGAGAGGAATACTTTCGTCTGGCGTTGTTTTGATCCGTGACAACACCCGACCACACAGTGCCAACATGACAAAAAACATCCTCAAAAAAAGTTTAAATGAAAAGTTTTTGAACATACACCGTACAGCCCGGACCTAGCACCTAGTGATTTCACCTGTTCCGAGAACTGAAGTCATGGTTAGGTGGGCATCGCTTCGATACTAACGAAGAACTTCAGGACGCCGTCAAGACTTACCTGTGCTCACTGGCGGCAACATTCTTCGAGGAAGGCATCGAAAAGCTTGTGTCACGGTATGACAAGTGCCTCAATCGTTTTGGCGATTATGTAGAAAAATAAGTTAAGACTTTACTGCACTTTTGGTAATAAAATTATTTTCTGTACATTTTTATTTTATTTACAGCCAGTCAGAGGTTAAAAAAAACAGCCCTCGTACATTTATACTCTGAAAGCCACAATACGGTGTGTGGCGGAGGGCACTTTACGTGCCACTGTCATTAACTCCCTTTCCTGTTCCATTCGCGTATGGTTCGCGGGAAAAACGACTGCCGGAAAGCCTCTGTGTGCGCTCTAATCTCTCTAATTTTACATTCGTGATCTCCTCGGGAGGTATAAGTAGGGGGAAGCAATATATTCGATACCTCATCCAGAAACGCACCCTCTCGAAACCTGGGCAGCAAGCTACACCGCGACGCAGAGCGCCTCTCTTGCAGAGTCTGCCACTTGAGTTTGCTAAACATCTCCGTAACGCTATCACACTTACCCAATAACCCTGTGACGAAACACGCCGCTCTTCTTTGGATCTTCTCTATCTCCTCTGTCAACCCGACCTGGTACAGATCCCACACTGATGAGCAATACTCAATTATAGGTCGAACGAGTGATTTGTAAGCCACCTCCTTTGTTGATGGACTACATTTTCTAAGGACTCTCCCAATGAATCTCCACCTGGCACCCGCCTTACCAACAATTACTTTTATATGACCATTCCACTTCAAATCGTTCCGTACGCATACTCCCAGTTATTTTACAGAAGTAACTGCTACCAGTGTTTGTTCCGCTATCATACAATAAAGGATCCTTCTTTCTATGTATATTCAACACATTACATTTGTCTATGTTAAGGGTTGGTTGCCACTCCCTGCACCAAGAGCCTATCCGCTGCAGATCTTCCTGCATTTCGCTGCAATTTTCTAATGCTGCAACTTCTCTGTATACTACAGCATCATTCGCGAAAATCCGAATGGAACTTCCGACACTATCTACTAGGTCATTTATATATATTGTGAAAAGCAATAGTCCCATAACACTCCCCTGTGGCACACCAGAGGTTACTTTAATGTCTATAGATGTCTCTCCATTGAGAATAACATGCTGTGTTCTGTTTGCTAAAAACTCTTCAATCCAGCCACAGAGATGGTCTGATATTCCGTAGGCTCTTACTTTGTTTATCAGGCGACAGTGCGGAACTGTATCGTACGTATACTGCGGCCTATACATTGGTGGTGGAGAGAAGCTGTCCTCACACTCGGAAGTGATGTCAGAGTGATGTGTATTTGTCCAGCAGCACATTGCGAATAACCCCAACAGGGAACCGAAACAGTCTTTTAATATGGCTGACTGGACTCTCGGAAATAGCAACACATTGCAGAAAAAAAACAGTCTGTTATTTTACTCGCAGCAATTTAAGCTGTCCTCTTAGCTTTCTGTTTAACCACGCCCTTGAATATCGCGATATATACGGAAAAACGGCCATTATTTGTGACAATCAATAATACAAATGTCACCGCTTATCGTTTCCCTCGCAGCAATTTGATGCTTTGTTTTTTATTCAGACAGAAGTCAAACTATCGAATACTGCAGAAGATACTTGTACACTACTGGCCCTTAAAATTGCTACACCACGAAGATGACGTGCTACAGACGCGAAATTTAACCGACAGGAAGAAGATGCTGTGATATGCAAATGATTAGCTTTTCAGAGCATTCACACAAGGTTGGTGCCAGTGGCAACGGCTACAACGTGCTGACATGAGGAAACTTTCCAACCGATTTCTCATACACAAACAGCAGTTGACCGGGGTTGCCTGGTGAAACGTTGTTGTGATTCCTCGTGTAAGGAAGAGAAATGAGTACTATCACATTTCCGACTTTGATAAATGTCGGATTGTAGCCTATCACGATTGCGGTTTATACACTCCTGGAAATTGAAATAAGAACACCGTGAATTCATTGTCCCAGGAAGGGGAAACTTTATTGACATATTCCTGGGGTCAGATACATCACATGATCACACTGACAGAACCACAGGCACATAGACACAGGCAACAGAGCATGCACAATGTCGGCACTAGTACAGTGTATATCCACCTTTCGCAACAATGCAGGTTGCTATTCTCCCATGGAGACGATCGTAGAGATGCTGGATGTAGTCCTGTGGAACGGCTTGCCATGCCATTTCCACCTGGCGCCTCAGTTGGACCAGCGTTCGTGCTGGACGTGCAGACCGCGTGAGACGACGCTTCATCCAGTCCCAAACATGCTCAATGGGGGACAGATCCGGAGATCTTGCTGGCCAGGGTAGTTGACTTACACCTTCTAGAGCACGTTGGGTGGCACGGGATACATGCGGACGTGCATTGTCCTGTTGGAACAGCAAGTTCCCTTGCCGGTCTAGGAATGGTAGAACGATGGGTTCGATGACGGTTTGGATGTACCTGCACTATTCAGTGTCCCCTAGACGATCACCAGTGGTGTACGGCCAGTGTAGGAGATCGCTCCCCACACCATGATGCCGGGTGTTGGCCCTGTGTGCCTCGGTCGTATGCAGTCCTGATTGTGGCGCTCACCTGCACGGCGCCAAACACGCATACGACCATCATTGGCACCAAGGCAGAAGCGACTCTCATCGCTGAAGACGACACGTCTCCATTCGTCCCTCCATTCACGCCTGTCGCGACACCACTGGAGGTGGGCTGCACGATGTTGGGGCGTGAGCGGAAGAAGGCCTAACGGTGTGCGGGACCGTAGCCCAGCTTCATGGAGACGGTTGCGAATGGTCCTCGCCGATATCCCAGGAGCAACAGTGTCCCTAATTTGCTGGGAAGTGGCGGTGTGGTCCCCTACGGCACTGCGTAGGATCCTACGGTCTTGGCGTGCATCCGTGCGTCGCTGCGGTCCGGTCCCAGGTCGACGGGCACGTGCACCTTCCGCCGACCACTGGCGACAACATCGATGTACTGTGGAGATCTCACGCCCCACGTGTTGAGCAATTCGGCGGTACGTCCACCCGGCCTCCCGCATGCCCACTATACGCCCTAGCTCAAAGTCCGTCAACTGCACATACGGTTCACGTCCACGCTGTCGCGGCATGCTACCAGTGTTAAAGACTGCGATGGAGCTCCGTATGCCACGGCAAACTGGCTGACACTGACGGCGGCGGTGCACAAATGCTGCGCAGCTAGCGCCATTCGACGGCCAACACCGCGGTTCCTGGTGTGTCCGCTGTGCCGTGCGTGTGATCATTGCTTGTACAGCCCTCTCGCAGTGTCCGGAGCAAGTATGGTGGGTCTGACACACCGGTGTCAATGTGTTCTTTTTTCCATTTCCAGGAGTGTAGTATCGTGACATTGCTGCTCGCGTTGGTCGAGATCCAATGACTGTTAGCAGAATGTGGAATCGGTGGGTTCAGGAGGGTAATATGGAACACCATGCTGGATCCCAACGGCCTCGTATCACTAGCAGTAGAGATGACAGGCATCTTATCAGCATGGCTGTAACGGATCGTGCAGCCACGTCTCAATCCCTGAGTCAACAGATGGGGACGTTTGCAAGACATCAACCATCTGCACGAACAGTTCAACAACCTTTTGCAGCAGCATGGACTATCAGCTCGGAGACCATGGCCACGGTTACCCTTGACGCTGCATCACAGATGGAGCAGCTGGTCAAATGTCTTTCGCTATGGTGTAGGATTTTTGTTCTTTGGTGTATCGTAGGTAACTTGGTAATATGAAATAAGAGTCTTTGTAGGAATCTTAGCTTCTGAAGTTAAAGGTTTTTGCTCTATTATTTCTTTTAACTCATGGGAAAAGTATTCTCGTGGTCTGTTTACCAGACTACCGTGATGTGACTCCAAATTTCGTTTCATTTTATTAGCAAGCACGCTTACAGCTGCTAGGACTTTGAAACAAATTACATACCGTAGTGTGGTCGTTCATTACCAACAGTTGTTGTTGTTGTGGTGGTCTTTAGTCCAGAGATTGGTTTGATGCAGCTCTCCATACTACTCTATTCGTCTCCGAATAACTACTGCAACTTACATCCTTCTGAATCTGATTAGCGAATTCATTTCTTAGTCTCCCTCTACGATTTTTACCCTCCACGCTTCCCTCAAATACTAAACTGGTGATCCCTTGATGCCTCAGAACGTGTCCTACCAACCGATCCCTTCTTCTTGTGAAGTTGTGCTACAAATTCCTCTTCTCCCCAATTCTATTCGGTACCTCCTCATATGTTTCGTGATCCACCCATGTGACCATTCTTCTGAAGCACCATATTTTGAAAGCTTCTATTCTCTTCTTGTCTAAACTGTTTATCGTCCTTTTTCACTTCCATACATGGCTACGCCGCCAGAAAAGGCTTCATGCCACTTCATCTATACTCCATGTTATCAAATTTCTCTTCGTCAGAAATGCTTTCCTTGCCATAGTCAGTCTACATTTTATACCCTTTCTATTCCGACCATCATGAGTTATTTTGCTTCCCAAATAGCAAAACTCTTTTACTACTTTAAGTGCCTCATTTCCTAATGTAATTCACTCAGCATCATCTGATTTAATTCGACTACGTTCCATTATTCTCGTTTTGCTATTGTTGATGTTCCTCTTATATCCTCCTTTCAAGACAATGTCCATTCCTTTCAACTACTCTTCCAGATCCTTTGCTATCTCTGACAGAATTACAATGTCGTCGGCAAACCTCAGTCATACTTCTGAATTTTCGTCTATTCATGTCTTTAGAGCTGCATAATAAATTCGAAACATCAAGTTTTGTACTGACATTTAAAAATTTGTCCATGGTGATATAGAAACACAAATTACAGAAGACAAACAACAATTAAAAAACGATCTGCATTTGACAAAACAAATCCTCAAACTGATTGTTACAGAATAAAAACAAATTAGTCACGTGGTGAGACACGATTGCTATCTACCACGCTGCAATAGTAACAGCATTTAACTTTTCTACCACATTCTTTGTTCGTTTACTCAGAAAGCAAATAAACGAAATTAATTATTTTTATGAAATCACCGCGATGCTCCTGGGAGGCGCGACGCACAGTTTGGAAACCCCTGACCTGTACGGCCAAATTTCATTAGCTTCTTGAATAGTTGTTTATTAAGTGAATGGAGGGCAGACGGTTGCAAGTGTAATGTTCTAGAGTTTAATCGGCGTTGTCTAACGTTTATGTTGGCGAGTGAATAGTGGGGAGACGCATCCCCAGTCGCAGATGAAATTTGCTCTTAGTTCTTCCAGAAAATTAACGGGAATGAATTGAGCTCTACTGCCAGAAAGACAGAGTATTAAGCATCAGACGTCGACGTCCAGCAACGCCATCGTCTGGGGAACTCCATACACATTCCGCCTTTACTTGTTCGCTTGACAACGCTGTCGCGCACATACAAGCAATACTTATGCTCGGATCTCTCAGATTACATTTCACAAACCATTAAAAGGGTTGCAAAGAGTATTTATAACAATGTTGCTGTAGGCTGTTAAGGTAAAATATAATAGTGTATGAGTTAATTACGTTTCACTACACGCATGTGTTTATCAAGCTATGTTGAACGTAAATTGCAAACGGAGCACATACAGTTCGTTCACAACGACCTCCACGAGGGCGCCTTTCGACCTAATTCTGCGTCTGATGAGTTATGTGATCTACACATGGGTACAAGGAAGACAAACTGATTGGACCACACCATAATTTTCCCATACTGTGTCTTCACGACTCATCGATCCAAGGAAAAAATAATATTCCGAACTTTATGCAATGCGAAGAGTGCCAGAGCAGACTAAACATAATCTAGCGCAAAAATTCTTCCTGTTCTCCGAGTACTGTGTAGGTTGTTCAGTAGCTGCAGTCAAGAAGAAAAGAAAAAACAGAAGATCTCCTTCACCTGTTACAAAGACAGGGAAAGGTGATCCCGTTCTGTTAGGTACCGGATAACGGTTGTTTGTTGTTGTTGTGGTCTTCAGTCCTGAGACTGGTTTGATGCAGCTCTCCATGCTACTCTATCCGGTAATCGGAGGTAATGAGTATGCAGATGCCTTAGCCAGGAACGAATTTTCTCTCTGGAGTGTAATATGCGCTGATTTGAAACTCCCTAGCACATTAAAAGTGTGAGCCAAACTGAGGCTCGAATATTGGACCCTTGCCTTTCGCGGGCAAATGCTCTAACTGTGGAGCTACCCAAACACAAGACGACCCCCCCCCCCTGCCCCCCCCCTCCTCCATCCAGTCGGTAGAGCACTTGCCAACGAAAGGCAAAGGTCCGAGGTTCGAGTCTCGGTCTGGCACACCGGTTTATCTGCCAGGAAATTTCACCATAGCCAATGTATGACAAGCAGACCACTTCAGCTTACTACGGACATTCCGTGTACGACAGGACAAGTCTATCACAAATTTTAACATTTATTGGCAGTGGCACTAGTTGTCCATTTGCTGCTAGAAAAGAAATTTTAATGTTTATCATTTCAGCTGTTCCTTTTACATGTTTTCATAATGAGCTGTACGTCAGATACATGTGAGAAAGTTTTAGATCTTTCTTTCCATCATTTTTCCTTTGACGAAAAATAATTTTACCTCAAGACTTCCACCGCAGTTTCATGTGTGTATTTTAATGGGTAGGGAAATTATATGAGTTCTCAACTCGTCTATGTGGTACAAATATTTGAACCGATGGTAATGACCCAGTTGTTGGCCTACCTAGCACAAAACTACGAATAAATGACATTTTGCTGAGGGGTAATGGAGTTCAGATTTTCATCATAATAAGTATAAGAGAAGATGATGTGCATCGCGAGCAGCTCAAGAGCAGTACTGAGACAGCGGTGGATCTCGCACCACTTTTTGCCGACGAGACACAATACTTACGTAGTGAACACGTCGCTGTGACTGCGTAGACATGGTGGACCTCATCTATCCAACGTATGAATGCATCTCCTCGACTCGCTCAGACCCGTGGAGAGCCAGATGGGCCATATGCTGAGTCTCTTGCAACCCTCTGACTTTGCTACAAAAATATGCTACATATCTTTACTATTTTTGAAGGCCTGCATGTTAACTGTGAAACAATGATGTTGACAAAAAAAGCAATCTTTAGTATGTCATTTGAGTGTAACAATCCGACTGACCTTCAAAGGAGAAATCATAAAATAGAAAGGCTCGAGGATTGAAGCATGCAGAACTTGAGTGCTGATTTTTATTGATGAATGTCTATATCTGAGTGATGCAAATGATCTTCAATTTTAAAAACGCATAGAGACATAACTTTACTGACCCTTGACACTTCGTCCATACACATGAACTTGTGTATCGGCACTAATATATTTATTTATTTATTGCCTGATTAGTATGGTTCAAATGGCTCTGAGCACTATGGGACATAACTTCTGAGGTCATCAGTCGCCTAGAACTTAGAACTACTTAAACCTAACTAACCTAAGGACATCACACACATCCACGCCCGAGGCAAGATTCGAGCCTGCGACCGTAGCTGTCGCTCGGTTCCAGACTGTAGCGCCTAGAACCGCACGGCCACTCCGGCCGGCGCCTGATTAGTATTGTGCGCCTGTCTATCGTTCTCGGCATCTTATATGCTGCTTTCCTGGCAAATGCCAAATACGTAATTACCAAATTATATGTCAGTTTTAATCAGTTTATTAATTTTGGATTGATGTAGCTTACTTTTCAATGGCAATGTGCTTAACAGTGTTATCTTCTGTCACCCGAATAAAACGCAGTTAGTGTCAGCTTGGGATAACATAAGCCGTAGTACTCTAGAATGGCTAGTACAATGTCAACTGCAATTTAAACAAATGCTATGTGTAACATCCACGAGATAAATTTTAGCTATAGTGCGACGAAAAGAAATTATGCCTGTAACAGTTATAAACATTATTCGACATATGAAAAAATAGTGAAAACGATGATAAATATTAATTATTTATATAATATTCTATGATGTAATTGGACATATCGATGTGTATCATACAAAGACAATGATAATTGTAAATTCCTTTTATGATCAGCGTTTGTCTTCCTTTGTTTTTACCTTTTGTTGGTTGGCTTTTCTAGGTTGCGGACGCATATCAAACTGAGGTCTGTTAAGAAATTGTAATTATTTGTTAATTATTACTTGAGAATAGAGTTCATTATTATTATAAATATGAGTGAATAATTATTTGTAACTTTAATTCCTCTCTCAGTAAGCATTATCTGTGTTAATTATTTCTTTCCGCTGCAAGGAGCGCAGCCATTGATGATAGCGATTTGTGTCGCGTTTTTGTCTGTGTTTTCCTTAGAAACAAATCAAATGTTTCCTTGATGAAGTCTAAATAGTGCACAATACGAAAGCAGAGTTTATAGAGTTTAATAAGCATTTCAAATACTTACTTATTTGGTCTAACAATAGAAAGTCTCTATCAATTGTCTGCCGCCATCTTAACAATTATCTCAGCGGCAAATTCAAATTACGCAACTCTGCGGACATAAATGCCGAACGTAATACAAATGTGTAAAAATAAATGTGCACCGGTGGTCCCGAACTCATTTTAATGAAAATAATTCGAATTAGACTGGTTCTTTAAAAACAGTGCTCGTAGCACGATCCTTATAACAAACTTTTCTAGCTGATGTATGGAGCCGAAATTAATTACGCACGAGTTGCGAAGAATATTGTTTCAGGTAACATACGTCAATGTTGTGCGCGGCTGATATTCGGTGGTTTTAATGATCATTTTGCTGAAGATAACTATTTCCATCATAATCAATAGTTGTATAGAATCTGTTGTATGAACTGTGATTTAGCGACACTTACACAAGTTACAGACAACACTTTAACACAACGTTAACTTGGAGTTCTTTAGCAACTTGACCAATTCTTTAGACGGGAGAAAATTTATTTAGTATTTACTCAATGTAATGAAATAAGATTGTCATTTTCGCAGTTTTCGGTTTATACTTAACTCATTTTGTCTGGTCCCTTTAATCCCACAAACCAATCAACTTAACTCATTTATGACACTACATACGTCCTTCCTGACTTTCCTATATTTTTGTATAGTACTGAACGCAAATTAAACTTGCCATTGTTTCAATTCGAACGATAGATATAGGAAAACGGAAGTTGTGAAGCTCCCGGTAATACACCACGTAAGGAGGCGAAGTTTGTTGCACGATTTTCGTATGAATTTACGAAATTATTATTTAATATCAACCGAATTATGTAGACATTGCCTCTAAAGTTATTTTGTAATACTACTGCTTTCAAAGCAAATCCCATCTTCATCACTGGCCATAAGTCTTACTGCAAGGAGCTTTGTTACGGGCATGTTCAGAGCGCACTGCTTTTCGAGAATTCTTGGGACTTTTCAAGCACGTCACGGTCTATCCCATCCGCACAGTACATACGTCATCATTTGTTTACGAACACCAGACAGTTGTTGTGACCTGAAAGTAGGGCGAGGATCGATATTTCTCCACTCCCTGATACATCTTAATTGGCTGTCCCATCGAAGCGCTGTGTGTCGAGCATCTCGTAATGTGTCGGTGCATATGTGATTCGGCAACGGTGGTCTATGCCGCAGCAGCAGAAGCAGCAGGTAGTAGGCGCCATGTCTGCGCTGCAACAGCTGTTCCTCAGCCGTAAAGCTGTACCCGTGGCCGCCCGCACGCGATGAAGTCCTGCATAACACGGTGAATCTTCAACGGACGCCCTGTCGGCAGAAGACGGATCCTGACAGGAGTTTTCACTACTCGGCCTGCTGATGGGCACTCGGTTCACACGCGTCAAGTTGGGTGACACATGGCTACATGAAAAATCCTCGGCCTGGCACATTGGTGGCGTCCAAATCAATTAAGTGTTGGAATAAAATAATTTTGTGTGTTAGGCCACGTCACTATAAAACATCAAAGCAACGTTTCGAATGACTTCGCAGCAGTCCTCTTCAGGCCGCTACAAAGCTGTTCGAAACGTCAGCAATTTAGTTGCTTTAATGTTTTATGGTGACTCGGCCTAATATCCAAAATTATATTATTCAGCATGAGGCTGCCAGTGGAATCATATGAACTTTTATCAGTAAACAGAATGAGATTTTCACTCTGCAGCGGAGTGTGCGCTGATATGAAACTTCCTGGCACACTAAAACTGTGTGCCCGACCGAGACTCGAACTCGGGACCTTTGCCTTTCGCGGGCAAGCGCTCTACCATCTAAGCTACCGAAGCACGACTCATGCCCGGTCCTCACAGCTTTACTTCTGCCAGTATCTCGTCTCCTACCTTCCAAACTTTACAGAAGCTCTCCTGCGAACCTTGCAGAACAAGCACTCCTGAAAGAAAGGATACTGCGGAGATATGGCTTAGCCACAGCCTGGAGGATGTTTCCAGAATGAGATTTTTCACTCTGCAGCGGAGTGTGCGCTGATATGACTTCCTGGCAGATTAAAACTGTGTGCCCGACCGAGACTCGAACTCGAGACCTTTGCCTTTCGCGGGCAAGCGCTCTAAAGTTTGGAAGGTAGGAGACGAGATACTGGCAGAAGTTTTTATCAGTAAAGTTTGTGATTTTGGTGATACTGCGCTGTAACGTAAGTCAACTGCCGACTTTTACTGCAATTAAAATTTTAACAGAATCTTCCGTGGGTTGTTGGTACAACAACATTATAATAAATGAAAAGCACCATTTTCAATAGTTCAGTCTTTCTTTAAACTGGTACTTCTATTACTGTCCCTGTTTAACAACCCTTGCAGTTGTCTCATCGAATATTAATCATATTTTACTTTGCTTATTTATTTAATGAAAACTGTTAAACAGCCACTGCTCTGATTATAACGTTAATGTTAAAATGCAGTACCACCACACTCTCAGACTGTAGATTCCCTCAAACACCTCCATTTTCCTGCGTTTATTTATTTCTGTTTATCTTATTGATATTGCTTAAGTTCCGTATGCATTCTGTAGTTACATTGATAATTGTCTCTTCTTTTAATTGGTTTGTGTATCACTCTCCATATTTCATACCTCCTGATGTGGCCTTGTCTAGTACTAATTTTATTTTATTTTATTAGTTTTGTTTATTAATAGAAACTGTTATGTAGGCATGCTATTCCTATTTTGTGTTAAATGTTTCAGTGTCTACTTCATTGTTATTTATGTACTGTTCCATTTTTACTTTTTCATTGCAAAGATGTTACTTACTGTATGTTTCTACTTCAGTCTAGACGTGTTACTTCTCTTCCAATGTTGTTTGCAAACATTTTAACTTCTTTGGTGATAATATTCAGTAAATGTCTGAAGATGGCCTTGTAAGCCGAAAACCGGTTAACAATAAAAGTAATATTGTAGAACAAAAGCAAAGTGGTCCTTTTGATTTATTAATTAAAATTTTGTTTACACGGCTTTAATTATACCGTCATATATGTCTTCCGTTCAAGTGGACAATCTGGAGTAGCACGTCATCATAAAATTTCTTGTTTTGAGAGTTTTTTCACCAACGAAATTTCACAAACTTGTGTAGAAACTTACAAGGAACATACTACTTCTTATTCAAAGGTTAAGAATCGATAGCCTGTATTCAAACACTACCGTATCCATAAGGGCCAAAACATTATTACCACCCACCTAACCCAAGATTACTAAACCCTCGTAAAATTTACGATTGCATTCGACATCTCTTCGTGGTTCCCGCCAATCTGGACACATTAGCGACACGTGCTCTCAAATACCTTCATGGAAAACATGGTTGTTAACAATGGCCAAATTATTTATTGCCTGACTGCAGAGGTTTTCTGACACAGGTGCCCTTGTCGTAAATATTACTAATTTTTACTAATATTGTGCCTCTTTACTAATAGTTGGCTTCCTTTTTTTTTTTTTTTTTTTTTTTTTTTTTTGTTGTTTAGAATTTATTTCGGTGTGGCACCTAAGCGAACTTTCAGTCAGATAACGTAAGAAGCGTGTTAGCTTATATCAAATTGGAGCTCTTTGGTGCTGACCTCGTCTTTTGCTACTGATATTAGCACAATATGGGTGGTGCTGAGTTTGATTTTGATACTAACAGACTGGGTTGTTTGTCTCAAGAAGCTGATAAAGACACAGACAATGGAGACTTCAGTGAAGAGGAAGATTTTCTTCAAGAGGATAATGTTGTATATACAGATGACAGTGATGTAAACCCAGACGTTCAAGCAGCAAATGAGGAATCGGCTGAAGAATACCTAGGTGACCATGGAAGAAAGCAGAAGACTCTCTACTCTTTTATGTGTAAAATACTCTTGGAATTACAATAATTGTAATAATTTGCAACTAGTTCATAGCATAAATTATGACTTATTTTCCCGTAACATACTGAGCAGCGAAATTGTCGTTGTAACGTATATGAAAGGGCATTTCTTACTTATTTTGTATGTAACGTACCACTTCAGAACTAATTATTGTAATTATCTAGGGCAAAAACTATAAATTATGACATACTTTGAATAAAGTTTGGAGTAGTAAAATTTACGTAGCAACTTAAATCCCCTCTTTATTGCTGTAGGTTTAATAGAGTGTTGCTCTACATTTGAAAAGCAATACAACTGCAGTTCTGCTTGGAGAGTGTTCCACAAGTCCTGGACAGGTTTCTGCACATGTGGTGTAAGATGTGTATATTTCTATTGACTATTGTCAATTCACAATTTATGAAAGATGTTTATATTTTATTAATAGGATTAAGTAGGAATAATTAATATTTGTCACGTTATAAATAATTGTGCTAGCAGGGAATGTCTGTACCAAAGTATTGTTGACAAGAGAGACTGCAAACTGATATAATTTTTAAAAGGGCGGGAGAGACCGCGTATGGATACATTTTAAGAAAAGAGCGGGAAAGACAGCGCATTAATACATTTTGTAATGGTAGCAGGGATTGTCTGCACCAGAAAGCATTGTTGGCAGGAGAGACCGCACTTTAGCGTTCGTAGGAAGTCAGTAGTAAGCGAGAAGTGAAGCGAGTCGGTAGCAGGCCTGAAGCGAGAGGTTGAGAGGAGCGGTGTGCCTGCCAGCCACTAGCTATGATTTACAAGAGATTATAAACGGATGTACAGAGACATCAGCTAACTATTATAATAAGAGGAACTAATATTATTGAATTAATTTTTTGAGAAACTCAAGACTACTGAAGGTATGTTTGCGCATTGCTAGTTGTAAGATTATTGTAAAAAGTAAGTCCCATTTGAACGTTTGTAAAATCATTTCATTCAGAATATAATTAACTTTTGCCAGCAATATTGCATTTCTAATTATAATCCATCCCAAAAACCATCAACGTAAAACTTTGCAAAATTTTATTGCTGTCAAGAAAAAGTTTAACTATGAATTACGTAACTTCAGTCAAATTAATTAGAGAATAACGTCAGCTTTGCTATTAAAGAATAACGTCAGCTTTGGCAATAAATACAGCCACTTATTATGAAAGCCCACCAGCAGCTAACAGAGTATAGTAAACCAGAGTAAGTATATTCATGTCGCAGTTCGATGTAGCAGTCAGATGGCGATTCAGTATCAGTAAAAAAGGTAAGGAACAGTTTTGGGTTATTGCAGATAACGACTGAGGGCCACGACGACGACACATTCTATGTTTCGTCGAAATAATCAGAAAATCACTTTTAATAAGCAGCAATTAAATTTGTATGTGAAGATAGAGAATAAATTTCAAAGGGAAGATTTCATTTGTTATTATTAAGCAAGAGATAGAAATCCTAAGAAAAGGTTACATAGTTTGTTGTAAAAGAGAAGGTTATCAATAACAATAGTGGTATAGAGGAGAGGGGAAGGTTTCGATGGTTCACCAGACGTATACGCATAGGTTACGCATTTCTCGAAAATTACGGGTAGGTGGTTCGTCGCTGCGGAGATGGCACTAGGGATGGGCAATTTTCTAAACTGTAGATATTAATTATATCGATATCTATCATTGGTTTCGATGTAACCGAGACAAAGTTACCGATATTACGATATATTAGTCAATATTTTCAATACTGACAGGATTAAAAAAAAAAAAAAAACTGCTCGAAGTCACAGAAATTATTGAGGAAGGGGAGGCAGCCAGTCTCTATCCCATTAGTTTTTATTACTCTTGCAAATCTTGATTTCGGCTATAAATAGCCATCTTCAATGTCAAAATACCAGGAAAAATTACGGAATCAAAATTAATTTACTTGACATAGAACAATAAGTAAACACCACGTTATCCAATAGCAGCAATCCACCATTCTGGTCAACATACCATTTTTGTTATATTTGGACAGACTCGCGGCAGTTGATGTGACCACATGTTCTTACAGGTGAATAGGCAGAAGGACGCAGAGGCGGTTGTTTATAGCAAGTACAACAGCCTTAGTTTACGTCATGTGGTTCAAGTTACGAATTAACAACAGTAGCTTAAAAAGGCTTTTTTATACAATATCTAAAATCAAAAAGCGTATTTGCACATCACTTTGAAACACTCGAGAAATGCCAAATTACGACGTACTTCCTCGTATCTTCGTGCTGAAGCGATTCATCAAAAACTATACAAAGGATCATTAATAGGTTCACACAACTATCTTATACAAACTTATTACATCGCTTTAGAAATAACAATTAACAAATTAAAAAGATTTTGTTGAAGATCGTCTTGTAAAAATACAGGTACATACCAAACTGAAATTCTTCAGAAGCAAAAACATAGCGTAGTCACTCATATCATAGTGGTTATGTGGTCCATTAAATATTTAATATAAAAAAATAAAGTCCTTACAAACAATTTTTGTGTAGTTCTGTTAACGTCATAGTAAAATAATGAAGATCAAAATGACAATGCTGATTTAACCAGGGGCATTTAATAAAACATACATTATAGCCAACATTACTCAATCAAAGACACGTAGTATACTATAAAATCACTTATTTACAAAAAACTAAGAAACAGAAGAGGCTTGGTAAATAAAGTATTTTTTATCAATTTCTGACAAAACAGATGTGAAATAATGACTTAACATTACAGACAACAGAGACCAATTTGCATTAAATACCAGTGCAGTAATGTGAATGATTTTTGTACAGAGTGTACGTTACTTTTGCAGTGCTTCTACCTTTTCTTGACCCAGGCAGTCAGATGTAAGAGAAACGCACATTCTGCCTCATAATTCGGAGCAGGAAATGATAATTTCCGTCATTCTCATACAGTGCTGTCACCAAATATGTACATTTTGCATCTTGTGTCTGCAATTCGTGGTCTTACGCTAGCGTTCTCGTTTCCCGCGCACGGGGTCCTGGGTTCGATTTCCGGCAGGGTCAGGGCTTTTCCCTGCCTCGAGATGACTGGGTGTTATTGTGTCGTCATCATCATCATCATTCATCCCCATTACGGTCGGAGGAAGGCAATGATAAACCACCTCCGCTAGGACCTTGCCTAGTCGGCGGCGCAAGGTGTCCTGCATCGTCCCCTACGCTCCTCGGAGTATGGAACCTCATCATCATCATCACCTATCATTTGCAATAGTAGAAACAAGCTTTCATGAATATGTAGCATGGATGTATTCAACATCAAGTCTGGTGTTCATTTGCAGTACTGAATATGAAATTAAATTTAACCCATTGTAAGACATTTACTGTCAGATTGCAAAGATTGATTGAAGTTGGAATGGACAAGAAATCCGCTGATGAAAACTATAGTGGCTATGAATTAAGAGACGACAAACGATAAAAATATGGCTTTTGATATTCAGTATTTAATATCAGCTGATCGATAGTTTAAATAAGGACGATATATATGTTATATTACTTTAAAGTAATTTCGATACTTTCGTTTTTCGATTATTTCTATCCCATTCCTTGCTGGCACCCCGTATCGTCCCTGATATGTTACGTCGGCTTCAGACAAGGTGAATTTAGTGGTCAAGATATCAACTTCAGTTCAGTATCATGCTCCTGAAACCACTGTAGCACGATTCTTTGCACAGATGTGTTGGACAGTGTCCCTAGTATGCCAGTCAAACGCGTCACGTCGCTCTTTTTCGTTCTGAGCACACGGCGTGCACGTAAAGATGCCTGGAACAATAGTGTCTCCCTCAAAGTATGAGTGCCTGCTGCGAGGTTTCATGCAACCCGACATAACGTAACTGTCATGCATATCCTTCTTCATAACAATTCTCGGCCCCACACTGCAGGGGCAATGAGGACGCCACTGCAGCGTTTTCAATGGCAAGTGTTTGATCACCCATCGTACTGCCTGGCCGTGGCTCCCTCTGATGTTCACCTCTGCCCTTGTGAACTGCTGGCTATGAAGATAACATTTTGGCACAAACAGTGAACTGCAGACCAGCGTACAGAAGTGGTGGAAAGCGCAAGCAGCTGCTCTCTAACACGAGGTACTGGAAAGGTTGGTACAGCGCTCCGACTTATTAGATATTCTTTACATCAACAACTAGCTACCTGTCTATCCCCCTTAGAGCAAGAGTAGAAAGGAAAACGATGCACGTCCACACTTGGCGATATCCACTTTGCTAACGTGGTAACTGTATGTAAGTGGCACAATAAGAGGTTTGCAAAAACAGACATAATGTCTTATGGGATAACAGCAATCAGTGATTTTATAATGTTACTTTAAATCCGTCTTGACTGCAAATTTTTTTTTATTATTCATATGACCGGTTTCGGCTCATTCAGAACCATCTTCAGATCTGTTAAAATAATTATACTAATTTACTATTTCACGAAAGCAAATCTTTTTCATCCTATCTTATCAACATCAAATGTACCAGAACGTACCTGATATTTAAGTTACAGGAGTAACCCGTCCAATTCAGCAACTTTCACATGCTACGTCACATAAAATTGGTTGGCAGAGTGCACGTCATTTATATTAATTATAACACTATTACCGACAGGTGGCATCTGGTACATTTGTTACATTCCATTTGCACATACTGTATTCAGTAGATCTTTTTTATATTAAAAATATTTAATTAAAATATGTAGATGTCAAAGCTAAAATCTGTACTTGTCAGGATTAAAAAACAGTAAAATTATCATTTTTATACGATCTAACAGGCATAGGGCGATTTATATATCTATGGTGCTGGTGTGAACTTGTTTTCTTCTACGGTCTGCTTCCGTGGTTCCCGCCACTTTGGTGTTGTGCCGCGGTCCGCTCAGTCGTCTGCTGTCCATCGCCGCGGGCAAGAGGGCCGCACAGGAGGGCCCCGTCAACGACGCCAGGCGTTGCACGCGTCTTCCGGCTTCTCCACCGCGCACCGTCTCTCATCCCTCGGCCTGGATCTCCATACGCAACAGTTGTCATCTTAGTAGGTCGTCATAAATGCTAAAATAGGCGTTATGATTGAATTCGCTTTGTTCGTTGAGGATTAAATTTGATGTTGATAAAATAGGATGAAAAAGATTTGCTTTCCTGAAATAGTAAATTAGTATAATTATTTTTACAGATCTGAAGATGGTTCTGAATGAACCGAAACCGGTCATATGAATAATAAAAAAAATTTGCAATCAAGACGGATTTAAAGTAACATTACAATAAGAGGTGTCCGATGGACTCGTCCTTGGTTTCATCCCATATCAGATTTGTCCGGAACACTTTATGTCGACCTCTCGATTTTTTTAATTCCTGCGAGCGCCAGCTGTGTAGTAGCTGTAATGACAAAATTGCACGGTGAAGCTAAACGTTGCAGCTTCAGTTGGTAGCGCAAAGAGCCGATTACGTCAGAATTTCCCCTCACACGTCTCCACCCACTGTAAAGATTAGTCTTGTTATTTAGATATTTGTTCATAATTTTCAGCAGCTGTTTTTGAAGATGGCCGATGTGAAGAAATAGCACACTAGGTGCATTAAGAACTGTTTTTTAACGTAACTGGTGTGCTATTTCTTCATATCGGAAATCTTATTATTCCATGTACACCACTCTCCCGCAGCCCCCACCCTCTCCCCAAGTGCAAGTACCACATATACTTGCTTCACTCAGTCAATCAGAAAAACTGGACATCATGAAAACTCAAAAAAGTAGTAAGATTCCTTCATACAGTGAAAGTAAAAGTATGTTCTACTACGATTTCAAAAGAATAACTTTAAAAATTTGCCGAAAATTGTGAAAAAATATAAAATAAAATAAAAATATCTACACTCGATAGTGGAAATTTGATATCGATGTATCAGTGCATAGGGTATAGTCTATATGTTACGGTGCTTTATGACACAATATCGATACATCAATTATCAATAAATTAAACAGATTCCCTATTCTGTACTGATGTTGATAAGTCTGACAGTTAACTCAATCTCTCTCAAAAGTCCGAGTGTCTCTGCTTAAAACGACACGCCGTCCAATCAGAGTCGTAGGCAGTGAGGTCACGAGAATGTAGCATCCTCTCGTGGCGCCTTTGCGTAGCGCCCCCCCCCCCTCCTCCGCCCCCCTCGAAGACAGCGAGTAATGGAGAAGCGATCACGCTTTTTTTTGTTTTTTAATACTAGTTCCATGGATCATGAATACGATATGTCGTAATGATGTGGAACGAGTCAAATTTTCCAATACATGACATAATTAAGTTAATTTAACAACATAATTAAGTTAATATAACAACTTTTTTATATTTTGTTTTTTTTTATAATTTTTTGTTTGGTTATTTTTCTTTTTTTCTTAATTTATATCTAAATATTCCTCTATGGAGTAGAAGGAGTTGTCATTCAGAAATTCTTTTAATTTCTTCTTAAATACTTGTTGGTTATCTGTCAGATTTTGATACTATTTGGTAAGTGACCGAAGACTTTAGTGGCAGTATAATTCACCCCTTCCTGTGCCAAAGTTAGATTTAATCTTGAATAGTGAAGGTCATCCTTTCTCCTAGTATTGTAGTTATGCACACTGCTATTACTTTTGAATTGGGTTTGGTTGTTAATAACAAATTTAATAAGAGAGTATATATACTGAGAAGCTACTGTGAATATCCCTAGATCCTTAAACAAATGTCTGCAGGATAATCTTGGGTGGACTCCAGCTATTATTCTGATTACACACTTTTGTGCAATAAATACTTTATTCCTCAGTGATGAATTACCCCAAAATATGATGCCATATGCAAGCAATGAGTGAAAATAGGCGTAGTAAGCTAATTTACTAAGATGTATACCACCAAAATTTGCAATGACCCTTATTCCATAAGTAGCTGAACTCAAACGTTTCAGCAGATCATCAATGTGTTTCTTCCAATTTAATCTCTCATCAATGGACACACCTAAAAATTCGGAATATTCTACCTTAGCTATATGCTTCTGATTAAGGTCTATATTTATTAATGGCGTCGTACCATTTACTGTATAGAACTGTATGTGCTGTGTCTTATCAAAATTCAGTGAGAGTCCATTTACAAGGAACCATTTAGTAATTTTCTGAAAGACATTATTGACAATTTCATCAGTTAATTCTTGTTTGTCAGGTGTGATTACTATACTTGTATCATCAGCAAAAAGAACTAACTTTGCCTCTTCATGAAAAAAGAATGGCAAGTCATTCATATATATTAAGAACAACAAAGGACCCGAGATCGACCCTTGTGGAATCCCATTCTTGATAGTTCCCCAGTTTGAGGAATGTGCTGATCTTTGCATATTATGAGAACTGCTTATTTCAACTTTCTGCACTCTTCCAGTTAGATACGAATTAAACCATTTGTGCACTGTCCCACTCATGCCACAATACTTGAGCTTGTCTAGCAGAATTTCATGATTTAAACAATCAAAAGCCTTTGAGAGATCACAAAAAATCCTAATGGGTGGTGTTCGGTTATTCAGATCATTCAAAATTTGATTGGTGAAAGCATATATGGGATTTTCTGTTTAAAAACCTTTCTGGAAACCAAACTGACATTTTGTTAGTACTTCATTTTTACAGATATGTGAAGCTACTCTTGAATACATTACTTTCTGAAAAATTTTGGATAAAGCTGTTAGAAGAGAGATTGGACGGTAACTGTTGACATCAGATCTATCCCCTTCTTTATGCAAAGGTATAACAATATCATATTTCAGTCTATCAGGGAAAATACCCTGTTCCAGAGAGCTATTACACAGGTGGCTGAGAATCTTACTTATCTGTTGAGAACAAGCTTTTAGTATTTTGCTGGAAATGCCATCAATTCCATGCGAGTTTTTGCTTTTAAGCAAGTTTATTATTTTCCTAATTTCAGAGAGAGAAGTGGGTGAGATTTCAATTGTATGAAATTGCATAGGTATGGCCTCTTCCATTAACTACCTAGCATCTTCTAATGAACACCAGGATCCTACTATATCCACAACATTTAGAAAATGATTATTAAAAATATTTTCAACTTCTGACTTTTTGTTCGTAAAGTTTTCATTCAATTTGATGGTAATACTGTCTTCCTGTACTCTTGGTTGACTTGTTTCTCTTTTAATAATATTCCAAATTGTTTTAATTTTATTATCAGAGTTGCTGATTTCAGACATGGTACACATACTTCAGGATTTTTTAATAACTTTTCTTAATATAGCACAGTACTTTTTATAATGATTGATAGTTTCTGGGTCACTACTCTATCTTGCTGTCAGATACATTTCTCTTTTCCAGTTACAAGCGGCGCACTGGCGGGAGGTTCAAACCTGCCATCTCCCACGTAGCTGCGAGCGCCGTTCAGCGCACGGGGTGCGTCGACGAATGCCGTCGATACTGCATTTTGGTCTTTTAATTCTCGTCCCACTCTCTGGTGAACCTGTCTAGCAACAAACTGAAGGGAATCGGTAGGAACCCATAGCCCTACCGAACTCCCCTCTTACTCCTGAAGAATTCAAAAACTTCTCCTACGAATGTAACTTATGAAGTGGTGTCTATGGGTATCTGTTCGATCAGGAAGTTTTGTCGACACCTGATTCTTCTAGTGTTAGGAATTATGTCCCAACGTCTATGGAATCGTAAGCTTTCTTGGAGTCAGTGAAAGCTAAAGAAACTGGTACATCTGCCTAATATCGTGTAGGGTCCCCGCTAGCACGCAGAAGTGTCGCAACACGACGTATGTCTGAACTAGTGCTGGAGGAAATCGACACTATGAATACTGCGGGCTGTCTCCAAATCCATATGAGTACGAGGGGGTTGAGATCTCTTCTGAACAGCACGTTGCAATGTATCGCAGATATTCTCAATATTGTTCATGTCTGGGGAGTTTGGTGGGCATCGTAGGTGTTTAAACTCAAAAGAGTGTTCCTGGAGACACTCTGTAGCAATTCTGGTCATGTAGGTGGCCACATTATCCTGCTGGCATTCCCAAAGTCCGTCGGAATGCACAATGGACGTTCAAATGGCTCCGAGCACTATGGGACTCAACTGCTGTGGTCATAAGTCCCCTAGAACTTAGAACTACTTAAACCTAACTAACCTAAGGACAGCACACAACACCCAGCCATCACGAGGCAGAGAAAATCCCTGACCCCGCCGGGAATCGAACCTGGGAACCCGGGCGTGGGAAGCGAGAACGCTACCGCACGACCACGAGATGCGGGCACAATGGACGTGGATGCTGGTGATCCGACAAGATGCTTACGTACGTGTCACCCGTCAGAGTCGTATCTAGACGTATCAGGGGTCCCATATCACTCCAACAGCACATACCCTACACCATTACAGAGCCTCCACCAGCTTGAAGAGTGACCTGCTGACATGCAGGATCCATTGAGTCATGAGGTTGTCTCCACACCCGTACACGTCCATCCGCTCGATAGACTCGTACTACCCGGTAAAATTTTTCTAGTCATCAATAGTCTAATGTCGATGTTGACAGGGTCAGCCGAGGTGTAAGGCTTTGTGTCGTGCAGCTATCAAGAGTACACCAGTGGGCCTTCGACTCGGAAAGCCCTTATCGATGATGTTTCGTTGAATGGCTTGCACGCTGACACTTGTTGATAGCCCAGCAATTTTCGGAAGCGTTGCACTTCTGTCACGTTAAACGATTCTCTTCAGTCGTCGTTGGTCCCATTCTTGTAGGATATTTTTCCAGCCGCAGCTATGTCGTAGATTTGATGTTTTACCGGATTCCTGGTATTCCTGGCATGCTCCTGAAATGGTCGTACGGGAAAATCCCCACTTCATCGCTACCTCGGAGATGCAGTTTCCCATCGCTCGTGCGCCGACTATAACACCACATTCAAAGTCACTGAAACCTTAATAACCTGCCATTGTAGCAGCAGTAACCGATCTAACAAATGCGCCCGACACTTGTGGTCCTATATAGGCTTTGCAAACTGCAGCGCCTTATTCTGCCTGGTTACAAACCTCTGTATTTGAATACACATGCCTATACCAGTTTCCCCGGCGATTCAGTGTATTTGCACTGGGCACGATCTGCGTTTTTCGAACTCCGCTTGGTACTAGCCAATTGTGTGTTCAGCTTGATCTTCTATCTTATAGAGTAGTCCTTTCTATATAATTCAATAGGCGACTGGAAGTAAAGGTATTTCATGGTAATTGGTACTAGTTGTCCTGTCTCGTCTCTTACGTATTGGATGGATCGACTTATTTCCAGACGTCCGGTATTCATCCTTTCTCCCAGCAATCTTTAATAACCTCGTAATTGTTTTCAGTAAACTATATTATGGGCATAAAGTTACAGTACACTGAGGTGACAAAAGTAATGGGATACTTCCTAATTTCGTGTCGGACTTCCTTTTGAGAGGTGTAGTGTTGGAGCTTGTCACGGACTCAACAAGTCGTTGGAAGCCCCCTGCAGAAATACTGAGCAGTCCATGATTGCGGACGTGTTCCCGGTGCATGATTCTGTGTACGAACTGATATCTCGATTATATCCCTATAAATGTTCGAAGAGTGGCCAAATCATTCGCTCGAAATGTCCAGGATGTTCTTCAAACCAGACCAGAACAATTGGGGTCCGGTGTTATGGCGCACTACCATCCACCGTTGTTTGGGAACGAGAAGTCCATGAATGGCTGCAAATGGTCTCCAAGTAATCGAACATAACAATTTACATTGAATGATCGGTTCAGTTGGACCAGAGGTTCCAGACTATTCCGTGTAAACAAAGCCCACACCATTATGGAGCAACTACCAACTTGCACACTGCCTTGTTCACAACTTGCGTCCATGGCTTCGTTGCGCCACATTCTAACCTATCATCAGCTCTTATCAACTGAAGTGGGGGCTCATCTGATAGGGCCATGGTTTTGCAGTCGGCTAGGGCCCAACCGATATGGTCACGAGCCCAGGAGAGATGCTGTAGGCAATGTCGTGCTGTTACCAAGACACTCGCCTAGGTCGTCTGATGCCATAGCCCACTAATGCCAGATTTGCCTCACTGTCCTAAAGGATACATTCGGCGTACGTCCCACACTAATTTCTGCGGTTATTTCACGGAGTGTAGCTTATCTGTTATCACTGACAACACTATGTAAACTTCGCTGCTCTCGGCCGTTAAGTGAAGCCCGTCGGCCACTGCGTTGTCCGTGGTGAGAGTTAATGCCTGAAATGTGTGCGTGCGTGATTTTTTTTTTTTTTTTTGGCACATTCTTGACACTGTGGATGTCAGAATATTGTATTACCTAACGATTTACGAAATGGAATGTCACATGCATCTACACTCCTGGAAATGGAAAAAAGAACACATTGACACCGGTGTGTCAGACCCACCATACTTGCACCGGACACTGCGAGAGGGCTGTACAAGCAATGATCACACGCACGGCACAGCGGACACACCAGGAACCGCGGTGTTGGCCGTCGAATGGCGCTAGCTGCGCAGCATTTGTGCACCGCCGCCGTCAGTGTCAGCCAGTTTGCCGTGGCATACGGAGCTCCATCGCAGTCTTTAACACTGGTAGCATGCCGCGACAGCGTGGACGTGAACCGTATGTGCAGTTGACGGACTTTGAGCGAGGGCGTATAGTGGGCATGCGGGAGGCCGGGTGCACGTACCGCCGAATTGCTCAACACGTGGGGCGTGAGGTCTCCACAGTACATCGATGTTGTCGCCAGTGGTCGGCGGAAGGTGCACGTGCCCGTCGACCTGGGACCGGACCGCAGCGACGCACGGATACACGCCAAGACCGTAGGATCCTACGCATTGCCGTAGGGGACCGCACCGCCACTTCCCAGCAAATTAGGGACACTGTTGCTCCTGGGGTATCGGCGAGGACCATTCGCAACCGTCTCCATGAAGCTGGGCTACGGTCCCGTACACCGTTAGGCCGTCTTCCGATCACGCCCCAACATCGTGCAGCCCGCCTCCAGTGGTGTCGCGACAGGCGTGAATGGAGGGACGAATGGAGACGTGTCGTCTTCAGCGATGAGAGTCGCTTCTGCCTTGGTGCCAATGATGGTCGTATGCGTGTTTGGCGCCGTGCAGGTGAGCGCCACAATCAGGACTGCATACGACCGAGGCACACAGGGCCAACACCCGGCATCATGGTGTGGGGAGCGATCTCCTACACTGGCCGTACACCACTGGTGATCGTCGAGGGGACACTGAATAGTGCACAGTACATCCAAACCGTCATCGAACCCATCGTTCTACCATTCCTAGACCGGCAAGGGAACTTGCTGTTCCAACAGGACAATGCACGTCCGCATGTATCCCGTGCCACCCAACGTGCTCTAGAAGGTGTAAGTCAACTACCCTGGCCAGCAAGATCTCCGGATCTGTCCCCCATTGAGCATGTTTGGGACTGGATGAAGCGTCGTCTCACGCGGTCTGCACGTCCAGCGCGAACGCTGGACCAACTGAGGCGCCAGGTGGAAATGGCATGGCAAGCCGTTCCACAGGACTACATCCAGCATCTCTACGATCGTCTCTATGGGAGAATAGCAGCCTGCATTGCTGCGAAAGGTGGATATACACTGTACTAGTGCCGACATTGTGCATGCTCTGTTGCCTGTATCTATGTGCCTGTGGTTCTGTCAGTGTGATCATGTGATGTATCTGACCCCAGGAATGTGTCAATAAAGTTTTCCCTTCCTGGGACAATGAATTCACGGTGTTCTTATTTCAATTTCCAGGAGTGTAGTTCCAACTACCATTCCATGATCAAAGTCTTAGTTCTCGTTGTATGGCAATAATCACTGTCGGCAACTTTTCACATGAATCACCTGAGTACAAATGACAGCTCCGCAAAAGCACTGCCCTTTCATACTTCGTGCACGCTATATTACCGCCATCTGTTTATCTGCATGTCGCTATCGCATAGCTTTTGTCATCTCAGTGTATTTAAAAACACGTAATTATAATGAATTATATAAAAATATGTATCAAGAAAATGAAAAAGTCAAAGCCAGGAACATTATTCGTGAACATTTATGCTTTTCAGGTAGATAATAGTGCAGGTTAAGAGTATATAATTACTTAAAAAACCGGGCTATTGTAAAGTGGGGCAGACTCCAGCACATTGCCGCCTACTTGTGATTTCACTGTTCTTCAGCACTTTCAATGGATGGCACAGCTGCTCAGAACCGCAGCATGCGAACAGCCAACCAACTTCGCTGTCCCCGAGATACTCGTCCTCAGGCGCCCGGCCACATCAGTCAACATTTTGTCAAAGCCATTTATGTTACTGGAGACCGTATCGTCGCTTGAATGATTTCCCGTTCGCGTTTGCTCCGCTTATACACACTGCCGTACAAAAGTTAAGGACGTAAGCGACTTTTGCATGATATGTCACTGCCAAGCAACGTATCTCGATGAAAGCTGGAACATGCATAGAAAGAACTGCTACAGTATAGGTCAAGAAGGCAACGTAGAAATACGCAAAGGGGGCGAGCAGAAATGACACTTTCATTCAAAGACAAATAATTACACTGAATAATTTTTTCATAATAATTTTTCTAGTATTACACGAATTACCTGTTGCATGAAATCCTTATCGAATTCTGTTTTTACAGCTGTTGCGCTAAGCTGCTAACATTTTTATGTATTCATAATCTTCGTCTTCTTTATCTACTGGTGTAACATGTCTAACATGTAGTTAAATGTATCCTCTAACTTAAATATCGTCGTACCGTCTTGTTTTTGTGGAGTCACCGTGAAGAAACTCTTCATTACTTTTCCTGATGCCAAACTATAAACTGCATTCCATGGACTGCTGGTAAACGTCAAGCAACAATATTCCTACTGTAATTGTAATTTTTCTTTACGAATTCTCTCTGTATATTCGAGTTCTTAATGTCTCGTCGTTCTTCGTTCTTTGACACAATCGGCTTTCAACATTAGTTTTGCTTCCTACGCATTGCTAATTCGGCAGTCCACGAAGGGACTGGCCGCCTTTCTTTTGCTTGAAGGCCTTCTCACATGCCGGGTCCATTACAGCTTCTTAGTCTGTCACGAGACTGTCGATGTCCGCATCTTGTTCCACAAACTTACTCATTTCTGTGTCTATACTTTTTAAAGTCACTGTGAGAGTAGTGGTACAATACTTCAGTTCCAGTTCTTGTTTAATCTACCTTTCAAAATCATTTCTGATTGAGTTTCTGTTTAAAACCTTCGAAACGACCAACAGTGTCATGTATTGAGAGTGTACCAATGTTGTTGTTGTTGTTGTGGTCTTCAGTCCAGAGACTGGTTTGATGCAGCTCTCCATGCTACTCTATCCTGTGCAAGCCTCTTCATTTCCCAGTACCTACTGCAACCTACATCTATCTGAATCTGTTTAGTGTATTCATCTCTTGATCTCCCTCTACGATTTTTACCCTCCACGCTGCCCTCCAATACTAAATTGGTGATCCCTAGATGCCTCAGAATATGCCTTACCAAACGATCCCTTCTTCTAGTCAAGTTGTGCCACAAATATCTCTTCTCTCCAATTCTTTTCAATACCTCCTCATTAGTTATGTGATCTATCCATCTAATCTTCAGCATTGTTCTGCAGCACCACATTTCTGAAGCTTCTATTCTCTTTTTGCCCAAACTATTTATCGTCCACGCTTCACTTCCATACATGACTACACTCCATACAAATATTTTCAGAAACTACTTCCTGCCACTTAAATCTATACTCGATGTTAACAAATTTCTCTTCTTCAGAAACGCTTTCCTTGCCATTGCCAGTCTAAATTTTATATCCCCTCTACTTCGACCATCATCAGTTATTTTGCTCCTCAAATAGCAAAACTCATTTACTACTTTAAGCGTCTCATTTCCTAATCTAATTCCCTCAGCATCACCCGATTTAAATCGACTACATTCCACTATCCTCGTTTTGTTTTTGTTGATGTTCATCTTATATCCTCCTTTCAAGACACTGTCCATTCCGTTGAGCTGTTATTCCAGGTCCTTTGCTGTCTCTGAAAGAATTACAATGTCATCGCCGAACGTCAAAGTTTTTATTTCTTCTCCATGGATTTCAATTCCTACTCCGAATTTTTCTTTTGTTTCGTTCACTGCTTGCTCAATATACAGATTGAATAACATCGGGAATAGGCTACAACCCTGTCTCACTCCCTTCCCAACCACTACTTCCCTTCCGTGCCCCTCGACTCTTATAACTGCCATCTGGTTTCTGTACAAATTGTAAATAGCTTTTCGCTCCCTGTATTTTACCCCTGCCACCTTCAGAATTTGAAAGAGAGTATTCCAGCCAACACTGTCAAAAGCTTTCTGTAAGTCCACAAATGCTAGAAACGTAGGTTTGCTTTTCCTTAATTTTTTTCTAAGATAAGTCGTAGGGTCAGTATTGCCTCACCTGTCCCAACATTTCTACGGAAACCAAACTGATCTTCCCCGACGTCGGCTTCTACCAGTTTTCCATTCGTCTGTAAAGAATACTTGTTAGTATTTTGCAACCGTGGCTTATTAAGCTGACAGTTTGGGAATTTTCACATCTGTCAACACCTGCTTTCTTTGGGATTGGAATTATTGTATTTTTCTTGAAGTCTGAGGGTATTTTGCCTGTTTCATACATCTTGCTCACGAGCTGGTAGAGTTTTGTTAGACCTGGCTCTCCCAAAGCTGTCAGTAGTTGCCGGCCGCGGTGGTCTAGCGGTTCTAGGCGCTCAGTCCGGTACCGCGCAACTGCTACGGTCGCAGGTTCGAATCCTGCCTCGGGCGTGGATGTGTGTGATGTCCTTAGGTTAGTTAGGTTTAAGTAGTTCTAAGTTCTAGGGGACTGATGACCACAGATGTTTAGTCCCATAGTGCTCAGAGCCATTTGTCAGTAGTTCTAATGGCTGGTCCCGGCAGAGGTTCGAGTCCTCCCTCGGGCATGGGTGTGTGTGTTTGTCCTTAGGCTGATTTGGGTTAAGTAGTGTGTACGCTTAGGGACATATGACCTTATCAGTTAAGTCCCATAAGATTTCACACACTTTTTTTTGTGTTCTAATGGAATGTTGTCTGCTCCCGGGGCCTTGTTTCGACTTAGGTCTTTCAGTGGTCTCTCAAACTCCTAACGCGGTATCATATCTCCTATTTCATCTTCATCTACATTCTCTTCCATTTCTATAATATTGTCCTCAAGACCCTCTACATTCCCCTTCCACCTTTCTGCTTTCCTTTCTTTCATTAGAACTGGGTTTCCATCTGAGCTCTTGATATTCATGCAAGTGGTTCTCTTTTCTCCAAAGGTCTCTTTAATTTTCCTGTAGGTAGTATCTATCTTACCCCTAGTGATATGCGCCTCTACATCGTTACATTTGTCCTCTAGCCATCCCTGCTTAGCCATTTTGCACTTCCTGTCGATCTCATTTATGAGACGTTTGTATTCCTTTTTGCCTGCTTCATTTACTGCATTTTTATATTTTCTCCTTTCATCAATTAAATTAAATATCTCTTCTGTTACCCAAGGATTTCTACTAGCCCTCGTCTTTTTACCTACTTGATCCTCTGCTACCATCAATATTTCACCTCTCAAAGCTGCCCATTTTTCTTCTGCTGTATTTCTTTCCCCCATTCTTGTCAATCGTTCCCTAATGTTCTCCCTGAAACTGTCTACAGCCTCTGGTTCTTTCAGTTTATGCAGGTGCCAACTCATTAAATTCCCACCTTTTTGCAGTTTCTTCTGTTTTAATCTACAGTTCATAACCAATAGATTGCGGTCAGAGTCCACATCTGCTCCTGGAAATGTCTTACAATTTACAACCTGGTTCCTGAATCTCTGTCTTACCATTATGTAATCTGTCTGAGACCTTCCAGTATCTCCAGGCTTCTTCCATGTATACAACTTTCTTTTAAGATTGTTGAACCAAGTGTTAGCTATGATTAAGTTATGCTCTGTGCAAAATTCTACCAGGCAGCCTCCTCTTTCATTCGTTACTCCCATTCCATGTTCACCTACTACGTTTCCTTGTCTTCCTTTTCCTACTATCGAATTCCGGTTACCCATGACTATTAAATTTTCGTCTCCGTTCACTATCTGAATAATTTATTTTATCTCATCATACATTTCATCAATCTCTTCATCATCTGCGGCGCTAGTTGGCATATAAACTTGTACTACTGCGGTAGGCGTGGGCTTCGTATCTATCTTGTCTACAATAATGCGTTCACTATGCTGTTTGTAGTAGCTTACCCGCATTCCTATTTTCCTATTCTTTATTAAACCTACTCCTGCATTACCCCTATTTGATTTTGTATTTATAACCCTGTATTCACCTGACCAGAAGTCTTGTTCCTCCTGCCAACGAACTTCACTAATTCCCACTATATCTAACTTTAACCGATCCATTTCGCTTTTTAAATTTTCTAACCTGCCTGCCCGATTAAGGGATCTGACATTCCACGCTCAGATCCGTAGAACGCCATTTTTCTTTCTCCTTTTAACAACGTCCTCCTGAGTAGTCCCCGCCCAGAGATCCGAATGGGGGACTATTTTACCCAAGAGGACGCCATCATCATTTAACCAGACAGTAAAGCTGCATGCCCTCGGGAAAACGTACGGCGGTAGTTTCTCCTTGCTTTCAGCCATTCGCAGTACCAGCAGAGCAAGGCCGTTTTGGGTAATGTTACAAGGCCAGATCAGTCAATCATCCAGACTGTTGCCCCTGCAACTACTGAAATGGCTGCTGCCCCTCTTCAGAAACCACACGTTTGTCTGGCCTCTCAACAGATACTCCTCCGTTGTGGTTGCACCTACGGTACGGCTATCTGTATGGCTGAGGCACGGAAGCCTCCCCACCAACGGCAAGGTCCATGGTTCATGGGGGGGAGGGGGGGGGTTACCAATGTTAAAATTGAGAATTCTGTAATCCGAGCAACTTTCTTCCGTCATAGCATTTCCAGTCCGTCAATGTACGTACGAAGCAATCGTTAGTTAGAATTAAAACTATACTACTTTTTCCAGTACTATTGTCATATGTAGTAACGTGACACTGTTCGTTTATGATAAGAGATTATTAGCACTCAAATATGCTTCCATGTCTTTTCCCCATCGTTGGCAGTGTTATCGTGTCTGCCATATCGTTGGTCGAACATCACTATCTACGTCAATAATCACAGGAATTTCACTCTTTAAACGTAAAATGTTGTCGAGTATCTCGAAGTCAGTATTTATATCCCATGTTATGTCCATATACATGCTGGATGCGTGATATCTGTAAAACCATTTGGTGAGCTTCAGGATCCTCTGAAAGCTGGTGCAGCAATATGACATCTAATAATTAGTTGGTAATGATCGCTGCAGCTCGTTTTCGCATAGTCCCTACACTAAGTATAGTTTTTCCTGTTACAACTACATTATTGCTTAAACAGTAGGGTTATTTAGAGAAATATGACGACAGAGTTGTGTTGCACGACAAGTTGCATAAGACTTTGATTAGCCACTTGAGAATGCTGTAGGTTTGCTTGCATGTATTTAACGTCGTGGTTTCGACGTTATAGCTGGTATGCAGTCCGCACCCGGTAGATGAGTGGTCAGCGCGACGGAATGTCAGTCCTAAGGGCCCGGGTTCGATTCCCGGGTGGGTCGGAGATTTTCTTCCGTCAGGGACTAGATGTTGTGTTGTCCTAATCGTCATCATTTCATACCCATCGACGCGCAAGTCGCCGAAGTGGCGTGAAATCGAAAGACTTGCACCCGGGGAACGGTCTACCCGACGGGAGGCCCTAGTTACACGACATTTACAGTTACTGGTATGCAAAAGTTAAGTACGAAAGTAACTTTTCCATGACGTGTCAATACTACGTATCATAGCACAGTGAAACATGGACCATACATAGAAAGAACTGCTGCAGTATAGTACATTAAGTAACTCAAAGAAATACGCAATGAGACGAACGGAACTGACACTTTTGTTCGAAGGTAGCCAGTACACGGAAGTCGCTGCTGGTTTTGATGGTCCCCAGGAGAGGCGGGAAATGGCACTTAATAGGGTGAGTCATCACCGCGGACGGCAATGCACGCTCTTCAACGTGCTCCTACGCTGGCCAGAAGGTTGGTAAGAAGTTCTTGTGGTAGGACGTTCCATTCGTCCAACAGCGCGGTTGAGAAATACTGGATGGTAGTTGGTGCGCGTGGACGTTTTGCAATAAGTCTCTCCAACAAGTCGGAGGAAGGGGCAGGCCAATCCATTCACCGAATATCGTCTCGTTCCAAGATGTCCTCCACCCCCGCTGTTCGACGGGGTCGCACTTGTCATCCATAAAAGTGAAGTCAGGGCCTAAAGCACGCCTGGAAAGACGTACATCGGAAACGAATACAGTGTCACAATATGTCGCGTCCCAGACAGTTTTGTAGTGCAATAGGAACGTTGACGACAATCTGAGGGTTGTTGGGGTGTCCTCCTTTGTTATCGGAGATGACAGGGAGGAAGCTCTCCGAGGTAGAACTGTGGTTATTGGTTGCAGTGGTAATCTACACTCCTGGAAATGGAAAAAAGAACACATTGAAACCGGTGTGTCAGACCCACCATACTTGCTCCGAACACTGCGAGAGGGCTGTACAAGCAATGATCACACGCACGGCACAGCGGACACACCAGGAACCGCGGTGTTGGCCGTCGAATGGGGCTAGCTGCGCAGCATTTGTGGACCGCCGCCGTCAGTGTCAGCCAGTTTGCCGTGGCATACGGAGCTCCATCGCAATCTTTAACACTGCTAGCATGCCGCGACAGCGTGGACGTGAACCGTATGTGCAGTTGACGGACTTTGAGCGAGGGGGTATAGTGGGCATGCGGGAGGCCAGGTGGACGTACCGCCGAATTGCTCAACACGTGGGGCGTGAGGTCTCCACAGTACATCGATGTTGTCGCCAGTGGTTGGCGGAAGGTGCACGTGCCCGTCGACCTGGGACCGGACCGCAGCGACGCACGGATGCACGCCAAGATCGTAGGATCCTACGCAGTGCCGTAGGGGACCGCACCGCCACTTCCCAGCAAATTAGGGACACTGTTGCTCCTGGGGTATCGGCGAGGACCATTCGCAACCGTCTCCATGAAGCTGGGCTACGGTCCCGCACACCGTTAGGCCGTCTTCCGCTCACGCCCCAACATCGTGCAGCCCGCCTCCAGTGGTGTCGCGACAGGCGTGAATGGACGGACGAATGGAGACGTGTCGTCTTCAGCGATGAGAGTCGCTTCTGCCTTGGTGCCAATGATGGTCGTATGCGTGTTTGGCACCGTGCAGGTGAGCGCCACAATCAGGACTGCATACGACCGAGGCACACAGGGCCAACACCCGGCATCATGGTGTGGGGAGCGATCTCCTACACTGGCCATACACCACTGGTGATCGTCGAGGGGACACTGAATAGTGCACGGTACATCCAAACCGTCATCGAACCCATCGTTCTACCATTCCTAGACCGGCAAGGGAACTTGCTGTTCCAACAGGACAATGCACGTCCGCATGTATCCCGTGCCACCCAACGTGCTCTAGAAGGTGCAAGTCAACTACCCTGGCCAGCAAGATCTCCGGATCTGTCCCCCATTGAGCATGTTTGGGACTGGATGAAGCGTCGTCTCACGCGGTCTGCACGTCCAGCACGAACGCTGGTCCAACTGAGGCGCCAGGTGGAAATGGCATGGCAAGCCGTTCCACAGGACTACATCCAGCATCTCTACGATCGTCTCCATGGGAGAATAGCAGCCTGCATTGCTGCGAAAGGTGGATACACACTGTACTAGTGCCGACATTGTGCATGCTCTGTTGCCTGTGTCTATGTGCCTGTGGTTCTGTCAGTGTGATCATGTGATGTATCTGACCCCAGGAATGTGTCAATAAAGTTTCCCCTTCCTGGGACAATGAATTCACGGTGTTCTTATTTCAATTTCCAGGAGTGTATTACGATGGGTGTGCTGAAGAGTTTAGTATTTATTTAAGTAATTCATGTTATTATCCCTTTGATATCTCATAAAAGAGGTGCCAGTTCCTAACCCCTTCTTTAATAAATGTCAGACTCAATTTATTCTTATCAACAGGCCACTCGCCTAAGCTTACACTAGAGAATTGCTACTCCGTAAATTGTTCTTGTTAATTACGAAACTACAAATGCTATCTATTCCTTGAGACAAAGACAGATCGTCTATGTTCAAAGCTATTCCCCAGAATACATAATGATTACTTATCTTGCAGTTGATGTGCGTGTCACCAGATCTGATCACAGACTTCTCGCTGAGAATATTACTTCTGCATCCTTCTACTGCTGGCCCGCCGGTGTGGCCGTGCGGTTCTAGGCGCTTCAGTCTGGAACCGCGTGACCGCTACGGTCGCAGGTTCGAATCCTGCCTCGGGCATGGATGTGTGTGATGTCCTTAGGTTAGTTAGGTTTAAGTAGTTCTAAGTTCTAGGGGACTGATGACCTCAGATGTTAAGTCCCATAGAAGGCAGATTTCAGACTACCTAACAGATCAAAACGAAAATTTCTGTTCCGACACTGACAATGTTGAGTGTTTATGGAAAAAGTTCAAGGCAATCGTAAAATGCGTTTTAGACAGGTACGCGCCGAGTAAAACTGTGAGGGACGGGAAAAACCCACCGTGGTACAACAACAAAGTTAGGAAACTACTGCGAAAGCAAAGAGAGCTCCACTCCAAGTTTAAACGCAGCCAAAACCTCTCAGACAAACAGAAGCTAAACGATGTCAAAGTTAGCGTAAGGAGGGCTATGCGTGAAGCGTTCAGTGAATTCGAAAGTAAAATTCTATGTACCGACTTGACAGAAAATCCTAGGAAGTTCTGGTCTTACGTTAAATCAGTAAGTGGCTCGAAACAGCATATCTAGACACTACGGGATGATGATTGCATTGAAACAGATGATGACACGCGTAAAGCTGAAATACTAAACACCTTTTTCCAAAGCTGTTTCACAGAGGAAGACCGCACTGCAGTTCCTTCTCTAAATCCTCGCACAAACGAAAAAATGGCTGACATCGAAATAAGTGTCCAAGGAATAGAAAAGCAACTGGAATCACTCAATAGAGGAAAGTCCATTGGACCTGACGGGATACCAATTCGATTCTACACAGAGTACGCGAAAGAACTTGCCCCCCTTCTAACAGCCGTGTACCGCAAGTCTCTAGAGGAACGGAGGGTTCCAAATGATTGGAAAAGAGCACAGATAGTCCCAGTCTTCAAGAAGGGTCGTCGAGCAGATGCGCAAAACTATACACCTATATCTCTGACGTCGATCTGTTGTAGAATTTTAGAACATGTTTTTTGCTCGAGTATCATGTCGTTTTTGGAAACTCAGAATCTACTATGTAGGAATCAACATGGATTCCGGAAACAGCAATCGTGTGAGACCCAACTCGCTTTATTTGTTCATGAGACCCAGAAAATATTAGATACAGGCTCCCAGGTAGATGCTATTTTTCTTGACTTCCGGAAGGCGTTCGATACAGTTCCGCACTGTCGCCTGATAAACAAAGTAAGAGCCTACGGAATATCAGACCAGCTGTGTGGCTGGATTGAAGAGTTTTTAGCAAACAGAACACAGCATGTTGTTATCAATGGAGAGACATCTACAGACGTTAAAGTAACCTCTGGCGTGCCACAGGGGAGTGTTATGGACCATTGCTTTTCACAATATATATAAATGACCTAGTAGATAGTGTCGGAAGTTCCATGTGGCTTTTCGCGGATGATGCTGTAGTATACAGAGAAGTTGCAGCATTAGAAAATTGGATCGAAATGCAGGAATATCTGCAGCGGATAGGCACTTGGTGCAGGGAGTGGCAACTGACCCTTAACATAGACAAATGTAATGTATTGCGAATACATAGAAAGAAGGATCCTTTATTGTATGATTATATGATAGCGGAACAAACACTGGTAGCAGTTACTTCTGTAAAATATCTGGGAGTATGCGTGCGAAACGATTTGAAGTGGAATGATAATATAAAATTAATTGTTGGTAAGGCGGGTACCAGGTTGAGATTCATTGGGAGAGTGCTTAGAAAATGTAGTCCATCAACAAAGGAGGTGGCTTACAAAACACTCGTTCGACCTATACTTGAGTATTGCTCATCAGTGTGGGATCCGTACCAGATCGGTCTGACGGAGGAGATAGATAAGATCCAAAGAAGAGCGGTTCGTTTCGTCACAGGGTTATTTGGTAACCGTGATAGCGTTACGGAGATGTTTAATAAACTCAAGTGGCAGACTCTGCAAGAGAGGCGCTCTGCATCGCGGTGTAGCTTGCTCGCCAGGTTTCGAGAGGGTGCGTTTCTGGATGAGGTATCGTATATATTGCTTCCCCCTACTTATACCTCCCGAGGAGATCACGAATGTAAAATTAGAGAGATTAGAGCGCGCACGGAGGCTTTCAGACAGTTGTTCTTCCCGCGAACCATACGCGACTGGAACAGGAAAGGGAGGTAATGACAGTGGCACGTAAAATGCCCTCCGCCACACACCGTTGGGTGGCTTGCGGAGTATAAATGTAGATGTAGATGTAGATGTAGATAGTGCTCAGAGCCTTCTGCTGCTGCTGCCTGGCGTAGCTACACGGTGGCTCCTCAAAGCGGCCACTACTGCTCTCCCTCTGAATCCTCCCTTAGAATCTCTTGCTTACATACTGTTCTAAGTCGAAGCTGATCTTCTATAACAGCTGTTCAGGATATTTCTATCAGCTGACTCCTTCGACACGAAAACACTTTCATGTTTGATTCCTCTCATAGGTGTACACTCGATGTCACCACTTACGTATACTGTAAAGCTTCCTTTAGCGTCCGGGCTTGTGCCTCTTAGCGCAGTCTCCTTTCATTTTGTCTAACAAGTATTGCTTATTAAATTTTTTCCTTGGACTGGACAAATAACGTTGACGGTAAGTGTACCGTTTTCAAATATTTGGAAGTCAGTACGCCCATGGACATCATGCTTCCCTACACCATAATACCAGGATCAGCAAAACGGTCTTGTTCATTAATGTTCCTGGGTGCGTTACGTGTTCTCACCTCTCGCCATTTGTGGGTACGTCCAGAATCACTACTCCTACGGAATCTGCTTTCATCTGAGAAGAGTACACGACCCACACTCCTCCTTGGTTCCGTACCTTTGCTCCTGGCATCAACACAAACGTTACCGCCGATGTGTGGGGGGCCGGTCCGGCACAAATTTTCATTGTCGTCATTCAGTTATACAGGTGATGGTTCTTCATATTCGTAAATGCTGGTACATTTAATGTAGTCGCGGCATTGCCTGTTCCTTCGAAGATGCATGCACGCTGAAGAAGCACTTCGTCGTATTTCTGCGTAACACAGGCACTGCAACATCGTATTTATCCGCCGACACCGGACAAGCGTCTTTCAATCAAAATGACCGCCTTGTACAGGAATATACAAACACTGAAGTGCCAAGGAAACTAGTATAGGCATATGTATTCAAACACAGAGATATGGAAACAGGTAGAATACAGCGCAGCGGTCGGCAGGGCCTGTATTAGGCAACAATTGTTGTCGCATTTGTTAGCTAAGTTACTGCTGCTTGCTGTTACAATGGCAGCTGATCAACATTTAAGTGAGTTTGAACGTTGTGCTATAGTCGGCGCACGAGCAATGGCACACGGTATCTCCGAGATAGCGATAAAGTGGGAATTTTCCAGTACGATTATTTGACGAGTGTACCGTGAATGTTAGGAATCCGGTAAAACATCAAGTCTCCGACATCGTTGCGGCTGGAAAAAGATCCTGTAAGAACGGAACCAACAACGACTGAAGAGAACCGTTCAGTGACAGAAGTGCAACAAAAAATCAAATCAAATGGCTATAAGCACTATGGGACTTAACTTCTGAAGTCATCAGTCACCTAGACTTAGAACTACTTAAACCTAACTAACCTTAGCACATCTCACACAGCCATGCCCGAGGCAGGATTCGAACCTGCGACCGTAGCAACAGCGCGGTTTTAGACTGAAGCGCATAGAACCGCTCGGCCACAGCGGCCGGCAGAAGTGCAACCCTTCCGCATATTGCTGCTGATTCAATGCTGGGCCATCAACAAACGTCAGCGTATGAACCATTCAACAAATCATCATCGATATGGGCTTTCGGAGACGAAGGCCCACTTGTGTACCCTTGATGACAGCACGACACAATGCTTTACGCCTCGCCTGGGCCCGTCAAGAGCGACAATGGGATGTTCATAAGTGGAAACACGTTGCCTGGTCGGACGAGTCTCGCTTCAAATTGTACCGAGCGGATGGACGTGTACGGGTATGGAGACAATCTTATGAATCCATGGACCCTGCCCCTCGCGAGGCAGCCGCGCGGTCTTGGGCGGCTTGTTACTGCTCGCGAGGTCCCTCCCCGTCGGAGGTTCGAATCCTCCCTCGGGCATGGATGTGTGTGTTGTCCTTAGCCTAATTTAGTTTAAGTTAGCTTAAGTAGAGCCTAAGCTTAGGGACCGATGACCTCAGTAGTTTGGTCCCATAAGACCTTACCACAACTTTCCAAATTTTCATGGACAGTACTTGTCATCAGGGGACGTTCAAGCTGGTGGAGGCTCTGTAATGGTATGGATTGTGTGCAATTGGAGTGATAAGGGACCCCTGATACGTCTAGATGCGACTCTGACAAGTGACATGTACGTCCTGTCTGATCACTTGCTTCCATTCATGTCCATTATGCTTTCCGATGGACTTGGGCAATTCAAGCAGGACAATGCGACACCCCAGACGTACAGAATTGCTACAGAGTGGCTCCAGAAACACTCTTCTGAGTTTAAACACTTCCATTGGTCACCAAACTCCCCAGACATGAACACTATTGAGCATATCTGGGATGCCTTGCAACGCGCTGTTCAGAAGAGATCTACACCCCCTCTTACGGGTTTATGGAAAGCCCTGTAGGATTCATGGTGTCAGTTTCCTCCACTTCTACTGCAGGCATTAGTCGAGTCCACGCCGCATCGTGTTGCTGTACTTCTGCATGCTCGCGGGGGTCCTACACGATATTAGGCAGATGTACCAGTTTCCTTGGCTCTTCAGTGTGTAAATGTAGTGTTCGTTGGGCAAAGAGACCATCCCCGTGCAGTCGCCATAGCTCTGTGTAGCGGGAGATTGCGCGCGTTGCAGTCCCTTTAAATGTAGTTGCAGTTGCACCAGTTGTAGGATGTGGGTTCCTTGTTCCCTGTTGCGCAGTGTAGAGGCCATCCGTTGCTTTAGTGATCGTGGTCGACCACATCCTCTCCCTCTCCTCGGAACGCTCCCCAGGCACGTGAAACAATGCTGCGAGGTACTGGACTCCTGGGTTACACCCGTCACAGTTCGTCTTCTTACAGTTTCACGATGATTCTTCGCCATGTGAAGTCATCCATATGTTGCCTCTCGGCCATGTTGTAATTATGAACACCACCACAGTGCACCGTAACTGCTCGCTGATTACCTCACACTGCCTTTTTCCGGTCCCTCCAACTGCCTCGCGTTGCGGGGCCAGTCCCATTTAGCGCGTCACACTAGCCTCACGCCGTGCGATGTCCACTTTTTTATGCACGACAGAGAGACCTCTGGTGACATCCTCCCGCACTATCATTTATTTTCACCGAGTAGTTAATGCGTTACGTTACTTTATCCACACTAAAGCTCAAAAATTAAGGATAATGCTGATACATGGTGAAACAACGCTCTGGTGGGCAGTTTGCAGGTTTAAATCACCTCGGGGTATGACCATGCGGTGCATTTGACCTGCGGTCGTCGCACGGTAGCGCTGGCAGCAGTCCACATACGCAGAGGTGTGTTGGTGCATGTCAGAGTACTGTGCAGCGAGTATGTGTGCAGACGTCTTCAGACTTGCTAATGGTGTTTGTGAGTTTAAAATGGCTCCAAGAACACATATTGATGACATTATGAGAGGTAGAATACTACGACGACTGGAGGCTTGTCAAACACAGCAGGTCGTAACATGGGCCCTCCGTGTGCCACAAAGTGTGATCTCAAGATTATGGCAACGATTCCAGCAGACAGGAAACGTGTCCAGGCGCTACAGTACGGGACGTCCACAGTGTACAACACCACAAGAAGTCCGATTTCTCACCATCAGTGCCCGCAGACGGCCACGGAGTACTGCAGGTAGCCTTGCTTGGGACTTTACCGATGCCACTGGAACAGTTGTCTCCAGACACACAGTCTACAGAAGACTGAAAAGACATGGTTTATTCGCCTGGAGACCTGCAAGGAGAGCCCGTAAAGCCTGATGTCAAGAACACAGTACATGGTCATACAATGAAGGCTTTCACGACCGGATGGTACTGTTGTTGATCATTCTTCCGGGTTAAATGGCCGTGGTCCATGGACCTGCCGACTGTCGGCAGGACTTAGCAGGACCCACCATACCTCTGAAGATGTCCAACGTAGTATTGGACGAAACGGTAGGAATATAAGAATTCCATGGACCACGGAAATATAACGCGGAAGAATTATCAACCACAGTACGTGGTTCAAATGGCTCTGAGCACTATGGGACTTAACATCTATGGTCATCAGTCCCCTAGAACTTAGAACTACTTAAACCTAACTAACCTAAGGACATCACACAACACCCAGCCATCACGAGGCAGAGAAAATCCCTGACCCCGCCGGGAATCGAACCCGGGAACCCGGGCGTGGGAAGCGAGAACGCGACCGCACGACCACGAGATGCGGGCCACAGTACGTGGTCATTGAAACAGTGGTCCCAGGTTATGTTCACGGATGAGTCCAGGTATAGTCCGAACAGTGATTCTCGCCGTGTTTTCATCTGGCGTGAACCAGGAACCAGATACCAACCCCTTAATGTCCTTGAAAGGGACCTGTATGGGGGTCGTGGTTTGAAGGTGTGGGATGGGATTGTGATTGGTACACGTACACCCCTGCATGTCTTTGACATAGGAACTGTAACAGGTCAGGTGTATCGGGACGTCATTTTGCACCAGTATGTCCGCCTTTTCAGGGGTGCAGTGGTCCCACCTTCCTCCTGATGGCTGATAACGCACGGCCCCACCGAGCTACCATCGTGGAGGAGTACTTTGAAACAGAAAATATTAGGCGAATGGAGTGGTCTGCCTGTTCTCCAGACCTAAACCCCATCGAGCACATCTGGGATGCTCTCGGTCGTCGTATCGCTGCACGTCTTCAAACCCCTATGACACTTCAGGGGCTCCGACAGTCACTGGTGTAAGAATGTGAGGCTATACCACAGCAGCTGCTCGACCACCTGATCCAGAGTATGCCAACCCGTTGTGAGGGCTGTGCACGAGTGAATGGTGATCATATCCCATATTGATGTGGGGGCAGATGCTCAGGAAACAGTGGCGTTTTGTGGCACATGTGTTACGAGACGGTTTTCTCAACTTATCACCAACACCGTGGACTTACAGATCTGTGTCATGTGTGTTCACTATGTGCCTGTGCTATTAGCGCCGGTTTTGTGTAGTGCCACGTTGTGTGGCACCACATTCTGCAATCATTCTTAATTTATGAGCATGAGTGTAGCTTGCTCTTAAGTTTTTTAGAATAGTGTGTTTGAAAAAATTGTATTCGAGTTGAAACTTCCTTGCAGATTAAAACTGTGTGCCGGACCGAGACTCGAACTCGGGACTTTTGCCTTACTCGGTTAAGTGCTCTACATCTGAACTACCCAAGCACGACTCAAGACCCGTCCTCACAGCTTTATTTCCTTCAGTACTTCGTCTCCTACTTTCCAAACTTAACAGAAGCTCTCCTGCAAACCTTGCAGGACTAGCACTCCTGGAAGAAAGGATATTGCGGAGACATGGTTTAAACACAGCCTGGGGGATGTTTTCAGAATGAAATTTTCGGTATGCAGCGGATTGTGGGCTGATATGAAACTTCCTGGCAAACTAAAATTGTGTGCTGGACTAAGACTCGAACTCGAGACCTTTGCCTTTTCCCGGGTCCCGAGTTCGAGTCTCGGTCCGGCACACAATTTTACTCTGCCAAGAAGTTTCTATCAGCGCACACTCCGCTGCAGAGTGAAAATTTCATTCTGTATTAGAGTTGTCGGAGAATGTCCGGTTGATCGTTTGTGTTCTACTGGTAACTTATGAGTTTTGCATCCTGTTTCCTATTCTAATGTTGGCGACGATCTCCGTAATTTGTTGCGTGCGTTCATGTCTTTTGACGAGATTTTTGTCAGTCATTTGTCTCAAGGCATCACAATTCATTGTACATTTTTTGGCGTTGGGTAATACCTTTTTACATTTTCTGGTTGCCTTTAGGAATTGTTTGAATTCTTCCACTTATAAAGGGTTCAGCACAGGGCGACATGTCTCCCATTCAAAACTGTTATCGTCATGATTTTCTACAGATGAAGGCTAGAAATGACTCAATGCAGCCGAAGGCAGGGGCTGCTTCGCACACGCTTGTTTCAAACTGAGAAAGATTGGTAAATGTCGCCAGGAAAATTAAGCCAGATGGCGAATCACTGACATCTGTAGTCTGCCAAACAACTTTTTTGTCATTGTAATGTCGGAACTTCGGTTATCTTGAACTGGATATTACTGATCGATCTTGGAGGCCTGTGAGTTATTGAGTGGAAAGGAAGGAAGGAAGTTTGTGTTTAACGTCCCGTCAACATCGAGATCGTCAGAGACTTAGCACAAGCTTGGATTAGATCAAGGATGGAGAAGGAAATCAGCCGCGCCCTTTCAAAGGAACCATAGCGACATTTGCGTAGAGCGATGTAGGGAAGTCACAGAAAACCTAATTCTGGATGGCCAGTCGTGGGTTTGAACTGTCGTCCTCCCGAATGTGAATCGAGCGTGCTAACCACTGCCCCGCCTTTGTCGGTAGGAACTTTTGAACTATTTTGTGCATGTGGTTCCGTATCACAAGACGAGCGCCGTCACTTCGTTCGTCGAGAGGAAATTTTCAGATCGTCGGAGGAGAGATCCCAACGTCTTGCTCCGTCCTGTTTAATGTTTGCGTGGCAGCAAGCGCTTCTTGCGCTGGGTGAGTTACAGATGTGGCTTTAAGTACAGAGACGTCGCTGACGATACTTACATCACTAACAAGATGGGGGCAGTTTTTATTTATGTGACGAGGAGATTTACGGTTATGGATAATCCATTGATACATAAACTTTAGAAATGTTGCCTTCGATTGGGTTTCTGTAATTTAGATGGCTCTTTATCGAACTCTTCAATGATGAATTGTGCAGTACATTTAAAAGACTGTGGCAGAACAGCCCTGTATCTTAACCCTGACGATATTTCTCACGTATATCCAAGGGCGGAGCCACATTTAAACATTTGGTTAACAATTTCAGATGTTAGGTATGAAAGTAAACACAATGAAAAAAAAAACAGTGTTCTTGAAATTTTGAAAAGTCTGATAATGAAGGGCGAAAATGTCATCTTAATTGTTAAGACGCCTTCTTGCAGTAAGCGACCAATATGTTCTACTTGTGTAAGGAATAACAAATGTTATCACTTACGGTATGTGAACAGTGCGTAAAGTCTGTGCCGGGTGTATCACTCGAGGCACGCAAGCAGTCATCGATGATGGTATCAGGAACATTCTCGATGAGAACCGATTCGTGCGGAGAGAAGGTGTTGTGAGGGACGACAGATGACAGATTGTGTGCTGCCACACTCGATGTCAGTTGCACCGTGCACTCGCGGAGTAGCAGTCTGCAAGTGCATCGGCTCCTGGCATTGGTGCGTCGGTGCTGCGAGGCGGTGGCAGCAGCGCTGCCGTACAGCACCTCGCACAACAAGCCATCGCTGGCCTACACCTGGTCGGTCGTTAACGTTGAAAATACATTAATTTCTTAACAGTAACGTCACGACCGACTGACTACGCGGACATTTCCACGCGAATCGGCACACTAATGCAGCAAACGAACAAATTAGATAAAACAGAAGATGGCAGTCGCTTAATGTCGGAAAGTGTACGCGTCTGTTCACTTCCTTAGCCGTCACTCTTGGAAGAGCAATTGAATCAGTGGTCTTGAAAAGAGGTTATACAAAGAAGACCAACGAAAATAAAACAAGGATCGTGGAATGTAGTCGAATTAAATCACGCAATGGTGAGGGAATTAGATTAGGGTGATGATGAGGTCCCATACTCCGAGGAGCGTAGGGGACAATGCGGGAGACCCGCACCTCTGTACTAGGCAAGGTCCTAGTGGAGGTGGTTTGCCAGTGCCTTCCTCCGACCGTAATAGGGATGAATGATGACGATGAAGACCACACAACAACATCCAGTCATCTCGTGGCAGGAAAAATCCCTGACCCCACCGGGAATCGAACCCGGGACCCCGTGCACGAGAAGCGGAAACGCTACCGCAAGATCACGAGCTGCGGACTTAGATTAGGAAATGAGACACAAAATTGGTAGGGGAGTTTTATTTTATGGGCAGTAAAATAACTAAGAATAGGCAAATTGGAGAGGATAATCCACTGATACATAAACTTCAGGAATGTTGCCTTTTATAGGGTTTCTGTAATTTGGATGGCTCTTTATCGAAATCTTCAATGATGCAGACTGGTAATAGTAACAAAAACATTTCTGAAAAAGAGGAATTCGAAAACTACACTACTCGCCATTAAAATTGCTACACCACGAAGAAATGCAGATGATAAACGGGTATTTATTGTACAAATATATTATACTAGAACTGACATGTGATTACATTTTCATGCGATTTGGGTGCATAGATCCTGAGAAATCAGAACCCAAAACAACCACCTCTGCCCGTAATAACGGCCTTGATACGCCTGGGCATTGAGTCAAACAGAGTTTGGACGGCGTGTACAGGTACAGCTGCCCATGAAGCTTCAACAATATACCACAGTTCATCAAGAGTCGTGACTGGCGTATTGTGACGAGCCAGTTGCTCGGCCACCATTGACTAGACGTTTCCAATTGGTCAGAGATCTGGAGAATGTACTGGCCAGGGCATCAGTCGAACATTTTCTGTATCCAGAAAGGCCCGACAGGACCTGCAACATGCGGTCGTGCATTATCCTGCTGAAATGCAGGGTTTCACAGGGATCGAATGAAGGATAGAGCCACGGGTCGTAGCACATCTGAAATGTAACGTCCACTGTTCAAAATGCCGTCTGTGCGAACAAGAGGTGACCGACATGTGCGTTCAGCGCGATGTCGCCAAACACGGATGCGACCATAATGATCCTATGAATAGAACCTTTATTCATCCGAAAAAATGACGTTTTGCCATTCGTCCACCCAGGTTAGTCGTTGAGTACACCATCGCAGGCGCTCCTGTCTGTGATGCAGCGTCAAGTGTAACCGCAGCCATGGTCTCCGAGCTGATAGTCCATGCTGCTGCAAACGTCGTCTAACTGTTCGTTCAGATGGTTGTTGTCTTGCAAACGTCCCCATCTGTTGACTCAGGGATCGAGACGTGGCTGCACGATCCGTTACAGCCATGCGAATAAGATGCCTGTTATCTCGACGGCTAATGATACGAGGCCGTTGGGATCCAGCACGGCGTTCCGTATTACCCTCTTGAACCCACCGATTCCATATTCTGCTAACAGTCATTGGATCTCGACCAACGCAAGCAGCAATGTCGCGATACGATACACCACAATCGCGATAGGCTACAATCCGACCTTTAGCAAAGTCGGAAACGTGATGGTACGCATTTCTCCTCCTTACACGAGGCATCACAACAACGTTTCACCAGGCAGCGCCGGTCAACTGCTGTTTGTGTATGAGCAATCGGTTGGATACATTCCTCATGTCAGCACGTTGAAGGTGTCGCCACGGGCGCCAGCCTTGTGTGAATGCTCTGAAAAGCTAATCATTTGCATAACACAGCATCTTCTTCCTGCTGGTTAAATTTCGCGTCTGTAGCACGTCATCTTCGTGGTGTAGCAATTTTAATGACCAGTAATGAAAAAAAAATTTTTTTTAACGTATAAGATGGGTTTTTGTGTTAGGAAGTCTTTTCTGAAGCTATTTGTCTGGGACGTTGCCTTGTACGGAAGTGAAATATGGTCAATAAACACATCAGACAAAAAGAGAAGTTTTTGAAACGTGGTGCTATACAAGAATGCTGAAGATCAGGTAAGTAGGTCGCACTACTGATGAGATGCTCAGTAGAACTGGGGAGAAAACAAATTTTTAGGCACAACTTGACAGAAAGAATGGATCGGTTCATAGGACCAATTCTGAAACATCAAGAGTCATCAGTTCAGTATTGGATGGAAAGTGGTGGTTCAAAATTTTAACGGGAGAGCAAGAGATGAATATAATAAGCAGATTCAGAAGGATGTAGGTAGCAGCAGATACTCGGAGATGAAGAGGCTGGTACAGGATAGAGTAACATGGAAAGCTGGATCAAACTAGTCTTCGGACTGGAGACAACAACAACAGCAACAACAACAACAACAACAATGGTGGAATTTCCATTTAAGTAATTCTCTTGTATTCATGACCACCTTTCTTTTCTTTTATGTGGATCATGTGATTTCATATATTGTGGATTTGAGTTATCAAGTTGGTCTCAATATAGAATCAGATTACTTCATAAAATGGTCGAGGTTATTACTTAATTTGAATAAAAGAACAGGAAACGAATTATATTATGCTAAGAGTGTGGATGAAGAGTATCTCGACGGTCAGACAGTTGATGCGCGTTATTTAAGGAAAGCGTTCCCTTAATAGTCTCTCCTGAAAATGACGCGGCGGCGCGGGTCGTATTTCAATACCACGGTCGCCTACTTTACAGCAGTCAGCCCACCGACCCTTCGTGACGCAACTCGCAAATGGAAGATCGCGTGCTTGTCGGGTACCAATTTCGCTAACAGCCGCCTCCTGCGGTGCAAAAGACGGCATCGCCGTGGCCGGGGCGGCGCGAGGCCGTGCATCATCTGAAAGCGCGATCGCTGCTCGTCGGCGCGTTCTCTGTGGGCTCACTGCCTCCTGGTCAGACGACGTCATCCACGTAAGGTTCGCCAGTAGGAAGTTATTACGCCGCAGGCCACCGTTTGTGCAACAGTTTTGTCTCCTCAAAGTAGTGTTTTCCCGTTGGTGCTCCAGTCTACTCTCACTGAAAAACTGCGCTGTTAAAAAAGGGTTGTTGAATTTGTATGAGGTACAGAGGTACCTATGTTGTTACAGCTCAGGACTAGAAGCTACACAGTAAATAGGACAGGATGTTGATGTAATTCTACTCGCTATAAAACTCTGTAACTGAAGAATTACAGTATCCTCCAAAGACGTTTAATGTAGTATACAACACTTGAACACGTAGAATGCGTAATAAATATAAACGCTGCACAAAACGAAACCACGTGTTTCACGACAAAAGTGCATGTTCCTTCATCCAATTCTAAAATCGATCCCTAGATTGAAACATAGTCCAGGAAACATCATATGTTCCAAGGTGCACTATCCTCCAGGTACAACACTCTCTCCTACATAGCTAAAACTGTGTCAATCCAGGAAACATCATATGTTCCCAGGTACACTATCCTCCAGGTACAACACTCTCTCCTACATAGCTAAAACTGTGTCAAATCTGTACTTCCAATTTCTTCTTAACTCGCCTACCAAGTGGGGTTTCCACATTACTTCAGACAACCTTTAGCTAGAAAAATGTCTTTTGATGAAGTTTCTGTTTTTAAGTTTTTGATATTCTCTCAACAGAATTATATTTTTTACAGTGCATCATTCAGAATACCTATCCTTTAAGAGGTTAAATGGTTAATAATTGAAAATGACTAGAACCCAAAAATAAATAAATGAAATAAAATAAAAAGCAGATATGCCAACTGATCTCAGATGCTTGTTCCCAAGGCTGCTTAACAGTAACGCCTCAAAATAACTTTACTTATTTATTTCATATTGCTCATAAGTGTTATTGACCTCTTTCTTTTTTCTGAGTTTTTACTCTGCTCATGCGGACAACTATTGTAACACGCAGTCAGCCTCAGCACACGCTCAACTAATTACAGGAGAGCGGCATGTCCTGACACGAAACAGCTGGCTCAATAACTGAGAGAAGCGTTACACGTCGCAACGTCACAAGATTCTCCTTTTCTAAAGATTGGAGTTATACGAGAAGTAGGCGTTGGTCCTCCAGTGCGTGAAAAAAAAGTATTTGTGTTTTTGCAGATGTAACTGTAGAGCAAACAGTAGTTTTGTTACAAGTGACCCGGAAATACTTCGTAAGGGAATACAAGCCAGTGGGTTCAGGGCTTAGGCTTAGTGTATGATTTCAGAAGATTCACTTCGATCCTATACATAGGACGTAGTGAATGCTGAGCAAACGTACGCTTGCGCATCATAGAGACACATAAATGCCGACTACCTTATCGATGGCGAATGCTATCTTCCAACAGCACAGTGACGGTTGTAAAACAGTTGCCATTGACAGGTTCCAGAAGACAACCAAGACTTAAGTACTTCACTGACCTAATGTTATACACAAAGTAGCTTGGTACTGAGTTTAAAACACTTATTGCGAATACTGGAGCAGGCCAGGTACTTTCAGAGGCCATGGTCCAGTCATCCCCCTGTAACCTCCCCCTCACTTATCGACCTTAATGACAGTGAAAAATTAAACCGCGTGTACCTAATGGAAATTTGGGAAAAGCAATCGTCACCGAAGTTAATCTGTCGGTAAAGAGGGAGGAAAGGGTTACATCTAAATGAAAGGAAAAATGCAAATGAAACTGGTGGAAATTAATTTTGAAAAGGGGTAAAGTTAATGAAGAAAGTAAATGTGCGGCCGTTACGTTAACAATTAACTAGCGGTAATTAGATATTTGAGATTTGGGGGAAATCACGGTCGCCAGTCTTAAGGACAATTACTATAGTAACTGAAAAAGAAAGGTAATTACACATATAATTAGCACTAGATGCGTGGCAACTGAAGGTTGAAACGTGTAGTGTGAAAAGTGAAAGTTTGTCAGAAGTAATAAATTTCGCTACACTCTGACTTAATTTAGCAAAAGAAGTAATAAAACTGGAAAATCGAAAGTTAATTTAGTGACTGAAGTTAATAGTGAGCTTTCTTTCTGAAGCACATCGACATTCAGTAAAATAAGGTTAGTCTTGGACTACTCAACAATCATTTCAAAAGCTACTTGAATCTACGCAATTTAGAAATAAGAGAATTAACTTTGAACTTGAATTAAATGATTCTGAACAATTAACAATAGTAAAATTTAGTACGTACCAAGCTGAGCTGCAGTCACAGGTAACTAAAATACGGTAACAAAACTCGCACTCTTAATTTGTGCTTGTGCAATCTAAATATTGCAGCCAGCTGAACTTTGAAATTAAAGCAGTGAAATCGAATGATGCTGGCGTTTGAATTTCAACGACCCTCGGGCTCATTTCGGAAAAGGAAGGGACCCTGCTTGGCAATGCAATTGGGACAATGAGCAACAAAGGTTCATGCTAAGTTGCTGTAATTTTGCGAGGCAAATGGAACAATTTGAAAAGCTGAGGTCTGCCATACAGTTCCGAAACTTTACGTGCTTTTAGTCTTCCTTGTTGGTTGATTGAAGGTTTGAAGCCGTCGATCGAGGAGGTGGCGACAGTCACTCATTGTCGGCCGTCGCTGTTGCAGAAGCTGGATGTTGGCGCGCCTTCTTCTCGACACGGTCACCAGGCGAAACGGGCTCTTGATGTGCGCCAGCTAATGCTTCCCGTCCGCGACACCATGTCAGAAACTATCATCGCGAGTCGAGCGCAATTACATGCTGCCAAACCCCGAAAGCGCGGCAACTCGCGGGAGCGTCACACAACACCCCTGCTCCACTCGCTACTCCAGCCAGACTCTCCCTCTCTGCCCGCGCTCCACGCGGCAGAGTTAACACTACCAAAGATCCTACACACTTTGATTCTTCACACGACCCATCGATGTAATCGTTCGATAGCAGTTTTCCCTAGGCAAGACCCAGCGTAAAAATACAAATAATATTTACGAAACAAACCAATTATACATCGACATAAGTGGATAAATATATATATACAAACAGTAAAACAATTACAATATATAAAGAGACAGAAATGTCATATCTTGAGGTAACAAAACAAGGAAAAAAATAATAGTACAATAGATGGAAATAGGAGGATATGCATTTCCGGCGTTACACCCCTACGTCGGCCGGAGTGGCCGTGCGGTTATAGGCGCTACAGTCTGGAACCGCGTGACCGCTACGGTCGCAGGTTCGAATCCTGCCTCGGGCATGGATGTGTGTGATGTCCTTATGTTAGTTAGGTTTAAGTAGTTCTAAGTTCTAGGGGACTGATGACCACAGTAGTTAAGTCCCATAGTGCTCAGAGCCATTTGAACTATTTTTTTCATCTCCCTACACCCTTGTTGAGGTAGTTATCCGTCTGAAACTGTTTCTAATTCATCTTTCGTCCGGGATATCTCGACTGCTGTGTTCTGTTCTTAGAGCGTCTGCCACGGATATTTTGGTGTTGGACACAGTGTATATTTCATTGCGTTACGTACCTTTGTCAACTTCTCATCATTTTGAAGAGATTTTCCGCCCTACGATGGAAGATTCTTTACTAATATGTGCTGATATTCAGTTGAGACACATGGGTCATTCTCAGGGCATCATTCTGCATATAAAAAAACGCTTTGTGTGTAAACAAAGTGTACATTGCGCTAATGCTATGTGCAATGTTAGCTTTACAATGAAAAACGCCGAAAGAGGTCTATCGCACATGCAAATACAGAAATTTCACCACTGAGCGAACCTGTCCTCATGCGAATATTTCATAGTAACTGTGAAATGAAGTGCGTTTGAAATTTTTGCCAGTAGATGTTTGAACTATTCAAAAGCCGTCAGGGTATCGAATATTTGAACGTTAGAGATTGTTTCAAGTACAAGATTCTCTAAACCCATATTTAGCTACAGAACGCAAAGGCGGGAACAATTTCAAATCAAATCTGTTTTGTCACGAGATTTAAAGAAGTACACCACACGATAGATATGCGACAAACACGCTATATTTCGATAAAAAGAAAAGCATTTGGGAAGATATATACTTTGACGGGCGACTACTGATTACTCTTTTATTTACAAACAAACAACACTCCACCCATCAGATAAGATACTTTACAGATTATACCTTAAAATACAGAATGACAAATTTGCTGCGTTGCTTTCATTTTCACATCTTCGATGTCAAAATAGGCCTCCTGTATTGAGCAGAGCACCACTCCGTGAACAGCACAGGCTGGAGAGCCGCTCCACGGTAGCTGAGGACTTTCGCTGTTTTGATAATTGAGAGTGGAAGAGCTGTCGGCAGTTAATTGAAAACAGCGAGCAATGTGTGAAATACGGAGCTAATCGCCACAGACCGCAGCTCTGTCCTATCTCTCGAACCTGTTGCTCTGGCTCGACTGCCTCTTGTGGGCTTTACACAGGCAGGACAGCTATTAGGGGAACGGGAAACCCCAGCCATTGTGCAGCGAGAAAGCGGACTATTAAGCCACGACAGAGGAAATGAATTTGGAAAGGAACTCTTATTAACTCTGAAATTAGGTCACTAACAGAAAGATTGCCTGGCTCAGAATCGCAACAGACTTGTCTATGAGGATAATACAGAGAGAACCGCGCAGTGGAAAACAGCATACATCAGGAGTAGCGCCTGCTTTCTTAGCAATTATCATCACAAATCATTTGACAAGCGCTGGCGCTGCTTGGTAAAAACCAGAGATCTACGAACACTACGGGCTTCAGGTATAGGCATTGTTGTTATCTCTAAAAACTAAGAACTAAACTCCTCCCGAACAGACCATGAAGACCCAACGGTAGCGACCGGCCGCCATGTCATATTCAGCCCATAGGCGTCACTGGATGCGGATATGGAGGGGCATATGGTCAGCCACCGCTCTCCCGGCCGTAGGTCAATTTCCGGGACCGGAGCCGCTACTTCTCAGTCAAATAGCTCCTCAGTTTGCCTCACAAGGGCTGAATGTACCCCAACAGCGCTCGGCAGACTGGATGATCACCCATCCAAGTGCTAGTCCAGCCCGACAGCGCTTAACTTCGGTAATCTGACGGGAACCGGTGTTACCACTGAGGCAAGTCCGTTGGCTTGTTATCCCTACAAGTTTCCAAATATCACCTCCATTAGGTAGCAGTCCTGGCTGTCTTATACATCTTGGAACCCGCAAATACTGTAACTTGTGTAAACTATTTAACAATCATTCGTCTCTTTCCACGATCTGCCAACATCCATTTCATTTACAGTACAGTTATAATTACGTCTATCACTGCAGTCTATTCCCAGAATAATCTGACCCCTTTCATGTCTCTCCTAATAAAGAACAGCTTCATATAACCATCAAAGTATTCAGACATCTAATAGTGGGCGTTAACATGGCGTATGTCCACCCTTCACCTTTATGACAGTTTGAATTCTGCTGGCGACACTTTCAATGACCTAGCTGAATGCCTAGGGCATTCCTTCCCAAGTGCCGAAACCGGACAACGTCGTGAAGTTGAACGCTGGGGTCTGGAGTGAAGTCGACGTTTTAACTCATCCCAACGGTGCTCCATTGGGTTGAGGATGGGACTCTGGGCAGGCCATTCTGTTTGAGGAATGTTATTCTCCACAAACTGTTGCCTCACAGATGTTGCTTTACGACAGGGCTCATTGTCGTGTTGATACAATATTCGTCTCCGAACTGTTCCTCTACTCTACGCAGTATACAAAGCTGTAAAAATGCGCTCATACCGTTCTGCGTTTAGCGTATTCTTAAGCGCAGTAAGAGAACCACAACGAAACCAAGAAAAACACGCCCACAGTGTAACACCACCTCCTCTGTGCTTCATTGTTGGCACAGTGGATGATGAAGGTAACGTTCCCCTGGAGGAAACCGCCAAACCCAAACCCTTTCATCAGATCGCCACAGGGTATAGCGTGATTCATCACTCAAAACTGCTCGCTTCCATTTTCCAGTGGCGTCGTTCTTTAAAGCATCTCAAGCTTCACTTTCCATTGATTATAGAAATGGGTGTCTTGTGAGGAGCTGCTCGTCCAACGTGCCCCACTCTTTTTAACTTCATGCACACAGTCATTGTGCTGCCTGGGCCGGACGGTGTGGCCGTGCGGTTCTAGGCGCTTCAGTCTGGAACCGCGTGACCGCTACGGTCGCAGGTTCGAATCCTGCCTCGGGCGTGGATGTGTGTGATGTCCTTAGGTTAGTTAGGTTTAAGTAGTTCTAAGTTCTAGGGGACTGATGACCACAGATGTTAAGTCCCATAGTGCTCAGAGCCATTTTTTTGTGCTGCCTGAAACACTGATAGCACTTTGAAACTCACGAACGATCGCTTCAGCTGCTGTCAAGCGATTTTCTACAACCACACTTCGCAGTTCTCGACAGTCTGTGTCCATCAGTACATGAGACATGAGGTCTGCCTTGTCTTACAAGTAGTTTTGCTGTGGTTGTTCCTTCACGTATCCACTTCACCAGTCTCATCAACAACTGCCGACTTTGACAGCTTTAGTAGGGTTGAAAGGTCGCTAATGGATTTGTTACTTGGGTGACATCCAATGGCTAGTCCATGTTCGAAATCAATGAGCTGTCCTGACCAATCCAATCTGCTGTTACTGCTTCACTGCTAACAACACAATACACGCCACCTCCTTTTATACTGGCCAGACTGGCTCTCATGACATCTAGTGGTCAATTCCGCAGGGCAAAGTGGGAATCATCCCACACTGCGGGTTGCCTTCATCAGGGTAAGTATACATTTAGGGGCAAACCTACTGTTCTCTTTTGATTGACAGGTCCTTAACCTATTGTTCCACCAAGAGGATTAAGACCACCTGGGGATAATTCAGCGTTTTGATTGATAAGCTATGATCCCCTGGGACTAATCCTTTCTTTTGATTGGCAAGTCCTTAACCTATTCGTCCCCCACTCCTCCCCCTCCGTGATTTCCCTAAATCACTCCAGGCACATGCCGGGATGGTTCCTCTGAAAGGGCACGGCCGACATCCTTCCCCATCCTTCCCTAATCCGATGAGACCGATGACCACGCTGTCTGGTCTCCTTCCCCAAAACCAACCAACCAACCTCCCCCTCCACCTCTTCCACCTCCACCTCCTCCTCCCCCATCCCTCTGGGAACTCCCCTCGCCGATACAAGTACACTTTTGATATCAGTTTGATTGACTAATTAATTAAATCGATCAAATAATTAAATCCACCCTCTGGGAAACCCCCTAGCCCTCCCCATCCCCTCCAGGGGTGTTCAGCTACTTTTGATCAGATAGAGTATGTTTTATGTTTAGCTTGCTTCTTTGTGCTGTAATTATGATTCACATAGTTAATTAGGTTTTTTAAGCTATTAACTACAACTGTTAGAATATACATAATTAATCAAGACGAACGATGGTTTGAAGACCACATTAGTTTATTACACACAGTCACGTTAGCCGAATGATCCTTGTCTTTTACAGATGAGGTCGATAATGCACGCTTATTCAGTGACTCTCGTGTTGCAGGTGGTGAAGGGGAGGAGGAGTTGGGTCAACAGCCTGCATTAAATTCCGAATCTCTCCACAATGTCGTGTAGGGTGAGGGCGTGTGACAATGTGTTTTGACCGTCACAGGGAGACCTTAATTTCAGTACCCTCCCCTTGGTTCTATTTGAGAGGTATTGGCTACGTGGCGTCACCGGGGTCCCAACCTTCTATAAAGCCATTACACTCGCCTACACTCAATAGATAAGCTTCAGACCAAACTCTAACACTTCGCGAAAGAAAGAATTCATTCAGCGTTATGAAATATAACCTTACTTATTACTCGGCTGAGCCTGCTCCTAGTTGTTTCGTAACATACGATTTTATTAGTATTATTATTTATCGACGTGATAACCTATCCACACAATGCTTTACTGCTGAAATCCACATTATCCACTGTATTCAAACATTATGAATCACCTCGAAGGGAACGATCTATTGATACCTAATCAGCATGGTTTCAGAAAACATCGTTCTTGTGCAACGCAGCTAGCTCTTTATTCGCACGAAGTAATGGCCGCTATCGACAGGGGATCTCAAGTTGATTCTGTGGTGTCACCGCCAGGCACCACACTTGCTAGGTGGTAGCCTTTTAAATCGGCCGCGGTCCGCTAGTATACGACGGACCCGCGTGTCGCCACTGTCAGTAATTGCAAACCGAGCGCCGCCGCACAGCAGGTCTAGAGAGACTTACTAGCACTCGCCCCAGATGTACAGCCGACTTTGCTAGGAAAGGTTCACTGAGAATTACGCTCTCATTTGCCGAGACGATAGTTAGCATAGCCTTCAGCTAAGTCAATTGCTACGACCTAGCAAGGCGCCATTTATCCTTTGCTATGTATCTAATGAAGCATGTACAGTAACAAGACCAATGTTCACCAATTGTGGATTAAAGTTAAGTATTCCAGCAGCTACGTACTTTTCTTTATAGCATTCATTACGTATCCTGTTTCAGACCTCACGCCAGCCTGCGTGAGTTTAAGCGCGTGCCTTTCGGTTACCCGTCACTGTGGATTGGCTGTCTTGCCAGTCCACAACAGATTCCGCGTTTCTACATTTCCGGAAAGCTTTTGACCCCATTCCTCACAAGCGGCTTCTAATCAAACTGCGGGCCTATGGGGTATCGTCTCAGTTGTGCGACTGGATTCGTGATTTCCTGTCAGGAAGGTCGCAGTTCGTAGTAATAGACGGAAAATCATCATGTAAAACTGAAGTGATATCAGGTGTTCCCCAGGGAAGCGTCCTGGGACCTCTGCTGTTCCTGATCTACACTCCTGGAAATGGAAAAAAGAACACATTGACACCGGTGTGTCACTGCGAGAGGGCTGTACAAGCAATGATCACACGCACGGCACAGCGGACACACCAGGAACCGCGGTGTTGGCCGTCGAATGGCGCTAGCTGCGCAGCATTTGTGCACCGCTGCCGTCAGTGTCAGCCAGTTTGCCGTGGCATACGGAGCTCCATCGCAGTCTTTAACACTGGTAGCATGCCGCGACAGCGTGGGCGTGAACCGTATGTGCAGTTGACGGACTTTGAGCGAGGGCGTATAGTGGGCATGCGGGAGGCCGGGTGGACGTACCGCTGAATTGCTCAACACGTGGGGCGTGAGGTCTCCACAGTACATCGATGTTGTCGCCAGTGGTCGGCGGAAGGTGCACGTGCCCGTCGACCTGGGACCGGACCGCAGCGACGCACGGATGCGCGCCAAGACCATAGGATCCTACGCAGTGCCGTAGGGGACCGCACCGCCACTTCCCAGCAAATTAGGGACACTGTTGCTCCTGGGGTATCGGCGAGGACCATTCGCAACCGTCTCCATGAAGCTGGGCTACGGTCCCGCACACCGTTAGGCCGTCTTCCGCTCACGCCCAAACATCGTGCAGCCCGCCTCCAGTGGTGTCGCGACAGGCGTGAATGGAGGGACGAATGGAGACGTGTCGTCTTCAGCGATGAGAGTCGCTTCTGCCTTGGTGCCAATGATGGTCGTATGCGTGTTTGGCGCCGTGCAGGTGAGCGCCACAATCAGGACTGCATACTACCGACGCACACAGGGCCAACACTCGGCATCATGGTGTGGGGAGCGATCTCCTACACTGGCCGTACACCACTGGTGATCGTCGAGGGGACACTGAATAGTGCACGGTACATCCAAACCGTCATCGAACCCATCGTTCTACCATTCCTAGACCGGCAAGGGAACTTGCTGTTCCAACAGGACAATGCACGTCCGCATGTATTCTGTGCCACCCAACGTGCTCTAGAAGGTGTAAGTCAACTACCCTGGCCAGCAAGATCTCCGGATCTGTCCCCCATTGAGCATGTTTGGGACTGGATGAAGGGTCGTCTCACGCGGTCTGCACGTCCAGCACGAACGCTAGTCCAACTGAGGCGCCAGGTGGAAATGGCATGGCAAGCCGTTTCACAGGACTACATCCAGCATCTCTACGATCGTCTCCATGGGAGAATAGCAGCCTGCATTGCTGCGAAAGGTGGATATACACTGTACTAGTGCCGACATTGTGCATGCTCTGTTGCCTGTGTCTATGTGCCTGTGGTTCTGTCAGTGTGATCATGTGATGTATCTGACCCCAGGAATGTGTCAATAAAGTTTCCCCTTCCTGGGACAATGAATTCACGGTGTTCTTATTTCAATTTCCAGGAGTGTATATAAATGACCTGGTGACAATCTGAGCAGTTCTCTTAGGTTGTTCGCAGATGATGCTGCAATTTACCGTCTAGTAAGGTCATCCGAAGACCAGTACCAGTTGCAAAGCGATTTAGAAAAGATTGCTGTATGGTGTGGCAGGTGGCAGTTGACGCTAAATAACGAAAAGTGTGAGATGATCCACATGAGTTCCAAAAGAAATCCGTTGGAATTCGAATACTCGATAAATAGTACAATTCTCAAGGCTGTCAATTCAACTAAGTACCTGGGTGTTAAAATTACGAGCAACTTCAGTTGGAAAGACCACACAGATAATATTGTGGGAAAGGCGAGCCAAAGGTTGCGTTTCATTGGCAGGACACTTAGAAGATCCAACAAGTCCACTAAAGAGACAGCTTACACTACACTCGTTCGTCCTCTGTTAGAATATTGCTGCGCGGTGTGGGATCCTTACCAGGTGGGATTGACGGAGGACATCGAAAGGGTGCAAAAAAGGGCAGTTCGTTTTGTATTATCACGTAATAGGGGAGGGAGTGTGGCAGATATGATAAGTGAGTTGGCCGGCCGAAGTGGCCGCGCGGTTCTGGCGCTGCATTCTGGAACCGCGAGACCGCTACGGTCGCAGGTTCGAATCCTGCCTCGGGCATGGATGTGTGTGATGTCCTTAGGTTAGTTAGGTTTAACTAGTTCTAAGTTCTAGGGGACTAATGACATCAGCAGATGAGTCCCATAGTGCTCAGAGCCATTTGAACCATTTGAATAAGCGAGTTGGGATGGAAGTCATTAAAGCAACGACGTTTTTCGTCGCGGCGAGATCTATTTACGAAATTTCAGTCACCAACTTTCTCTTCCGAATGCGAAAATATTTTGTTGAGCCCAACCTACATAGGTAGGAATGATCATCAAAATAAAATAAGAGAAATCAGAGCTCGAACAGAAAGGTTTAGGTGTTCGTTTTTCCCGCGCTCTGTTCGGAAGTGGAATGGTAGGGAGATAGTATGATTATGGTTCGATGAACCCTCTGCCAAGCACTTAAATGTGAATTGCTGAGTAATCATGTAGATGTTGATGTAGATAACTTGGAATTAAAACTATAGGGATGTGTGGAATTTTGACACACACACACACACACACACACACACACACACACACACACACACAAACAAACTTACACACAAACAAACAAAGGCTTGCCAAAGTGAAATTAACGTCAAGTGCAAAAAAAAGGAAACATTGATAAGAAATTTAGTTAAGCATTTGCCCTAGCTGACACATACTGAGACCGAACCAACAACAAATATACAGGACTATTCAAAAACAAGGAACAGATTTCAAACATTATTGTTTCCAAACTACAATAGAAGCACAATTCCAACATTCCTGGAAAGAGAAAAGTTCAAATTCATCTGTGAGAACCATGTATTACGCGACAAATATCAAAACGGTGGCTCATTTCCTGCCACACACGAAGCAGCTTCAACAGTACGATGTCGCAGACTTTCGAAAGTGCAACCCCACAGATAAAAGTCACAAGTTGTGAGGTCTGGAGACATGGGATGCCACCAGAGGTGAAGTTCATCTTCTGCTCCTTGTCTTCCCATCCAACGTCCTGGTATGGTGTCATTCAGGTAACGTCAGACGTGCTTAAACCGCACACATTACTTAAAAGACTGCGTTTTTATCCCCCCTATGCTTGTGAAAGGACCTGAGGCCAGTACATGAGCGCTTGCCGCCGAGTTCGGTGTTCACCATGGTTTGGTATGGAATGTGTTGCTGGACATTTGCTTCATTCTTTTCGCCCTACCAGAGTACGGGGTTTGGGACTAGATGATTATCCAACTAGGCTTAAGTTTGTAATCTGGCTTCTGCAACAGGCTATCGAAGACCCTCAGTTTGTTGTCCTATTTACGGGCCGCGCTCAACTTACTCAGCAAGGCATATCAAATTGCCATAACTCGCATGTATGCGCAGATGGAAACCCACGTACAACAGTTATGTGAGGTTGTCTGAGATAATTTGCAGTAAACATGTGGACCAATATCGTGGTCGAGTACTTGCTTAGGCCCTGCACGTTGCCTCCTCGACTCAAGTGGCCAACAAGCAGGCTGTTTTTGAAGAGCACCAGCCTTTATTGGAGAAGATAGCCCGACACATCTTGTGGTGTCACCGCCAGACACCACACTTGCTAGGTGGTAGCTTAAATCGGCCGCGGTCCATTTAGTACATGTCGGACCCGCGTGTCGCCACTGTGTAATCGCAGACCTAGCGCCACCACCAAGGCAGGTCTCGTGATACGAGAGAGCACTCGCCGCAGTTGTACGAGAACCTAGCTACCGACCAGATGTACGAAGCCTTTCTCTCTCATTAGCCGAGAGACAGAATAGCCATCAGCTAAGTTAATGGCTACGAACTAGCAAGGCGCCATTTGTATCAGTGCCTATAGCTTACGAGTATTCAAGAGAGATGTATTCCAAGGACTAATAAAAAGATAAGTAATAAGCATCTAAATACTTTTCTTCTTATTCATTTATAAGTTCTCATGTTCCAGACTTCACGCCCGTCTGCTTTAGCCGTGCGTGCCCTATCGGCTACAGCGTTAGTCTAGAGTTCCTTTTCAGCCATCTCCACTTCACGGTGTCGGCCCAGCTACCGACACAACACATCTGACCTGGGATATGATTTCGGCATGATGGGGTCGTGATAGCTACTACAAGTGTGAATAGAGGAGTTATTATATTCTGAACGAAATATATCTATTCCTTTCTTTGCCATACTTGGATCTAGAGTCACATTAAATATCTTGAAAGACGTCTTTTCCTTAGTAAGGCAGTTTTTTGTTTGGAATCATTTTATTTCGTTTGACATTAACTGATGTCGTCCCCTTGCGCTAAGACGAATGAATGTAATGTAATTTTTGTGCTATGTCACTAGGCAATGCCCATGGGGGCGAGATTAACTAATCGTCAATAAAATCAAGTGTTTACTTCAAATAAAAACAACCTTACACAGTAAAATGACTTCCTTCTTGACATTACCTCCCTGGTGAGTCGTATTTATGCATACATTTGAAAATGGCTTGACATCCGACATCGTACAGCAAAGGAACAAATCAAAGGGAAGGTTACTCCATCCAATGACATCCAATGTTATCAATGTTATGAAATATTATCGTTCATACCCTTTGTGGTGATTAGTGATGTAAATAGCTAAAACCCTCGTCAGATAATGTGCCGATATGTACGAGCGGTGTGACAATAGCGTTACAGCCAATGGCCAAGTGGTGGTATATTTACGAGTGGCACACTGACAGGTATACGGGACGCGCCAGGACTGGGTGTGCCTATCAGCCCAGGAGACGGACTGTCACTGGCTGAGGGAGGGAAGATCCCGCCCAATGCGAACCGCATGAGGTGTCGAAGCATGGAGTAATACCGTAGAAACATTTTATGTTGTACACGTTGCTCGAGATAATTCACAAAATAATACAGGGTGTATCAAAAAGGATGGTGCAAGCTTACACGGCTGAAAGTACACGATAATAGAAGAACAAATGTCAAGTAAACATGGGCTATAAAACGCATACCTTAAGGGCTATGAGATATTCTTGATTTTCAATATTGTGAAACAAATCTCTTCTACTGCAAGCTCTTTGCTTCCCATATTTTTGGAATGGTAATGTGGACGAAAACAAGAAAAAAAAGTCCAGTAAACATGTGCTCTAAAATGCACACCTTAACAGCTACGAGCACCTGTTCATCTTCGATACTTTGGAACACAACTCTTCTAATGAACAAGTGCTCATAACTTTTAAGGTATGCATTTTAGAGCACATGTCTACTGGCGTTTTTTCCTTGTTTTGGTGCATACTACCACGTCCCAAAATACGGAAAGCAAAGAGCTTGCAGTAGAAGAGATTTGTTTCAAAATACTGAAAATCAAGAATATCTCATAGTTCTAAAGGCATGCGTTTTAGAGCCCATGTTTATCTGACGTTTGTGCTTCTGTTATCGTGTACTTTCAGCAGTGTAAGTTTGCATCATACTTTTTGATACACCCTGAATAGATATTCAATAGCTATAAATGGGAAATTAAAGAAAAAATTGAGGTGGAATTACTAGTAATCAGAGCTTTCTAAAATGTCCAGCGCTTCCAGAGCTACTGATAAAAAAATTACTACTAACCTTTAAAATTAATTAACTATGTTAATAAAATTGATATGACACTCAACGTGGTGTCAACACAATAGATGGGTAAGAATATATTCACTTACATCGTTGATACGTTTACTTAGTCGATGGAAGGCCATCCCTAATTACGATATTTTATTAATCACTTTTGGGAAGCCACATAATTAATAGAATTTACACACCTCAGAATTCCAGTATTAGGACCTAGCTATCAGAATAAATATAAATT